>NC_061109.1:96910194-96932694 GCF_015104395.2 Macrobrachium nipponense | reverse complement strand
TATATATAATAAAGATGCCAGGCGACTGCACACATTCAAGCACATACGCCCGAGAAAAAAAACGAGAGTAGCAAAGAGACAAAAAGAGATACTGTCAAATCTTCGTCCAAGAGCTGAACAAAAATATTCAGGGCTCATACCCTGTAAACAATCCATCAACAATGGCCGACTCTCCCCCATGTCTACAACGTCGATACGACTTGGTCACCAAGACTTAACGAAGGCTTGCTTACCTTACTGAATAAATAACATTGACGACCATCATCATTGAAAGCCTATGTGGGTTTGGGAGGAATCGCTGCCTGCAACACCTCCGTTATTTTATAGACAATATCCCCGGCCGGGGATGCTTGGAAGTAGACTGGGCAGATTGCAAGCCATCTTTTGCTTGACAATGATCCTTCTCACAAAGAATTGGTAACTATGATGGCCAGAAACGTCGCCTCTTTCTACCACCCAACCTAATGTACTCGTTTGTCCAGGAGGATAAAAAACATGGAACTCGTGTGGACCAAATACACCTGCTGGGCTTAAACTTTCGATCCTTTGGCAACTATTAATTGCTGAGCTGAAGCAGTGTTGATCGAAGATCAACACTCCGCCCAACACTTAGATTAAGTTACTGAATGACAATGCCACTTAGTCACATTTCTAAACAAGGTAAGAAAGAAAGCATTCGAGGGAAACCTTGTGTGGCTTGACACGAACAAAGAGGACCCTGGATACGGAGTAGAAAAAGAGAAAGATGAAGATGAAGACGAACAATTTAAAGAAATCTCCTCATCCAAAGCAAATGATAACCTTCCTTTAAGTTTAAAGCATCAGATGAAGGACACAATAATGATGCAGCACCATAGTGATTCAGGTGTCCAACTGTCAATGACATACGTTTTCAAGAATTGTCTTGTATCCCAAACTCCATTAGCAGACCTTCGGCCATCAACCTCCTTTGAGCCTGGTCCACACGCTACGCTTTGCACAACCTTTTGTCTGCACAGTTCAAGACGTTGCAGATTAAACGTTGCGTGTGGACAGGAAAACAGCACAGTTTTGACTCCAGCGCAAGACGGTGCAGTTGCAGCATGACTGAGCTAGGAGAGCATAGATATCCATGAATTGTGCAGACAAGTCGGTACGTGTAGACGGTAGCACCGTCTTTCGTTTCATTTTGTGCCTCAGTTTTAATTCAACAAGCGACAATGGCAGACCCTAGGCAATGTTCTCGAGAGTTCCTCACAGAATTTATTGCATTGTACGAAAGTTTCCCATGCATTTTATGGTAGATAAAATACGATAAAAAAACAAATTATACGCAATTAATAATACAGATAATTTACAATCAACCATTGCTAATAATAATAATAATAATAATAATAATAATAATAATAATAATAATAATAATAATAATAATAATAATAATAATAATAATAATAATAATAATAATAATAACAGCAACAGAAGAGTTGTTGAATTTCCTCTTATTGATTTCTGTGGCCTGAGACTTTTTGTCTTTACGTCTGAAATTGGCTGTGAGAAAATTAAACAGACCGTACACATACACACACACACACACACACAACACATCAAAATTGACAAAAGGAGTACCTCCTCCATGACGATGTTGACAAAACTGAGCGAAACTCGTGCAAACATCATGGTACCGTGTAGACGCAATAAAATTGTAAGGTTTTCATTCCGTCTTAAGACTGCGCAGACAAATTGTTGTGCAAAACGGAGCGTGTGGACCTGCCTTAGACATCGACGTCTTTGTTTTTCTCCCTGTAGGAGTATCGCTAATTTCGCCAACTCCTGCACCATCCTCATCGCTGGACATTACCCTCGATATCATTCCTAATTCTCCTTGAGGTTTGGATATGCCCCCTTCCCTTACAGGGCTCTCCCTTTGATTTAGAGTAAACTGGGAACCCTTATACTTCACTACTTATCTCGGTCAAATATGGTGAACTACAGTAGCATCATGGTAACTTGGATTAAATGTAAGAATTCAAACCCTTGCCCCTACAACTTACATGTGTATCGGAGGATGTATTGTTTTACCATTTCTTTATTTGGGAAGGGGGAGGAAGGGGGGGGGGGTTAGTGTTCGAATATCGACATATATCGGATATTCGGAGGAACTAAGGATGATGTAACACGAATATTTGGATACTACACTAAACAAATCAGTAATTTTAGCATAATTCAAAATTAGGCTGCTAGATTCTGCAGAGAAAAGAGAAAAATGGGACGAATTTATGTACGTTTAGGTTTAGATACAAGTTGCTAAATATACTTCTCTTACAGAGGAAAATGTCAGACACGTCGGAGGAATAACTTACCAGTGCATCAGCTTAGAAACATGTCAGCATTTCGGATTTAGCTAATGCTGTCAAACGCAGACAAAGAGGAACTGTTCCAAGGGGGACGTGGGAAAGCAGTGCAAATATGGTGAATACAGAGACTTCAATTCCAGATGGGATTCTGAATACTGTTCAGTGGTTATTTTACAGAGTCAAAATCGAGGGTATAAAAAATAAATTCAGAATGAAGGAAATTACATGTAACTGGTAAGGCACCAAGCTTGGTTTTATAGCCAAAATTTATAGAACACATAATTTAGTACATATGTCTAATTATTAAGAGAGAGTGGAAAGTAAAATGGAAGAAAGATATTATGAACTGAAGTATAGTAATAGGAATCAAAGGGGTTGCAGAGGGGCCGAGGGGACGCTGCAAAGAACCTGAAGAAAATTCCTACGGTGGATCGCATGAGGCGCACTGACGGCATTACTAACGACGGGTTAAAGCTAAATTTTCATCATTCAAATTAAATCAACAGCGATGAGACATTGCGGGATAATGATATGAAAGAAAGCTGGCTATTGGCTGTATAGAGAAAGGGAAACCAACTGTCAGTTAGTTGAGCCTAAAACCGAATCTAGTTAACGAAAACTCCTAAAGCTGGACAAGGGACCTAACGTAATTGTAAAGTCATCATGAAACCGAAAAGAAAAAAAACCCCGTGTGAATCCGTCACAGTAATGATGGAAATATAATAAAGAATGTATGGACCATGTCAATTGCAGAAAGCAGGAAAAGTAAGTTATAATAGATTTCAATTCATTAAATATGCCTCGAAAACGTCAGATGAAAAACGTTATTTGAAAGGAAAACAGAGGACGCTACTGAAATGGTTTGCCAACTACAACACACAGAATGGAATACGACAACAAGATGTAATGTGGTGACGTAATATCATGACGAAAGGGTTCGAATTCCTAGAAAGCAGAATCAGAGCTTTCGGAAGTTTTACAGACAAGTAATGAATTATTTGCCTTTAAGCTCTATTTAAAGTGGAAGACTGAAATCTACAGCGTCTTAAAGAAATGGATGTGTTATAAACAAAGGCTCAAGACAAGCAGGAAGTACTACGGAATAAATAATGAAGACGAGATGCGAGAAAAACCTCTTGACGAGGCTTTTGTGTAAATGTATGAAGTGACTGCGAACAAGCGGAAGAAGATATAAGAGGTGTCACCTTAACTTGAGGTTTTTTGTTTATGAACGTCACAGGGCGGATATATTTTAGAGAAACAAAATTTCCTCAAAAATAGCTATGAAAATCGATATGTACATAAGTGTGTAAATTCCTCTTTCTTAGATTATCTATTTCAATTCTCATCACGTCGAAATAGTCCTCAGATAATAAATGCCGTTATATTTCCATTTTACTTTCATTATTTTGTTTAATTAGGTAGAAACATACGCTAGAGAAAAAATTGAGAGATTAGGTAATTTATGGCACACACATGTAAAACCTTTCCAAACAGGTGATGGATAAAAATACGCCTTTAATTCAAGAATTACTTGAAACATAAATAAACACGATTTTCATTAAAAAATCTTAATCCGTTCTTTTAAGAGAACTTTCATTGTACAATAAGTCGCTTATTTACTTTTCTATTGCAAAGCGGCTGATTCTGGAAAACACTTTGGGCAATAATAGCTTTTTGTAGTTTTTTGTAATCTAAAAGCAAAGATAACAAGAAATAACGAAGATTTACAGAACTAAACCCAATTATTTTCTAACCCAGAATTGTATATTATATATATATATGTATATATATATATATAATAGATATATATATATATATAAATATATATATATATATATATATGAATATATATATCTATATATATATATTTATATATATACGTATATATATATATATATATATATATATATATATATATATATATATATAGTATATCCCTAATATATATATATTATATATATATATATATATATATTATATATAGATATATATATAATATATATATATAGATATATTTATATATATATATACATATATATCTCATATATATATATATATATATATATATATATATTCTATATATATATATATATATCTTATATCTACTATATAATATACACACACACACACACACACACACATATATATATATATATATATATATATATATATATATATACACACACACACAAAAATATATATATATATATATATATATATATATATACATAATATATCATATATATATATATATATATATATATATATATATATATATATATATATATGCAGACAAAATAGGAAGACTTTCATATAAATCTTTAATAGACCATCGCATGTGGCAGAGGAGGGGAAATGGGTTGAGCGAATAATCCACCCCGACCAAAACACAGCACACAAACGCACGCACAAACATTCGCACTACTCCTCTCCAAGGAGAACCACTTAAGTATATTGGTCATACTCCAAATTAACTTGGGCTAACACAATATCTTTTTCCGAAAGATCCCTTAAAACCCTCGCCACCTCATCCTCTTCCTTCCCTTCCCTCACACCTCATCCCCAACACCCAACCCTCACCGTAACGCCACTCACTGGGACCGTAACAAAAATCAGCCTCACAATACATTGTGCAACTTCGGCCGCTGTTTCTTGAGCTTTTAGGATAATTTGCTGGGAAGAGTCAAGTTTCGTTTTTGTTTCTCTTTCACCCTCATCTTTATAGCTCTTCTTGAACAAGTCACATGGTTTATTCAGTCATAAAATTGGAAACAGTTATGAAGCTATCAATAACAATGGTTATATCTATCATAGAGTATTAACCCGGTTATGTATCTATCGAGGTGCTAGTACTGAACACGGCGCCGTGTTTAGTGCTAGCCCCTCGGGAATCAAATTATTTTATACGTGCACCCATTTCTATATTGTGTTGTCGACAAATTATATCAATAAACGATATCTTCGTGCGGCCGTTACTTGGCTTGAGTTTACCCTGGACTTTGACAAAGGTGGATACATACTGGATAGTGCATAATTGTATTCTCATGGTAATTATCATTATTAGTCATTATCATTATTTTTGATAGAAAATAAAAAAAAGTTATTAGGATGCGAGCCTCACAAGTCCAAGGTTCCTGTTCGATAAACACGGGAGCAGGAACCCTTCCAGTACTACATACGTTCAGTTAAAATCGTAAAGAGCCCAGACAGCAGATTAGGTGCGGAGTAAAAATGAGCAAGGTTTATAATTCTATATACCTTGCTAATTACCAGGTACATAGTTCATTGCCGTTCTCTATTAGCGAAGTGTGGGGAGGGCGGAGTCGACCCACACTTCGCTTCTAGGGAACGGCAGTGAACTGTGTACCTGGTAATTAGCAAGGTACATAGAATTATTCTATATACCTTGGTAATTAGCTGACTGTGGTGGATCCGTTTTAGGTACTTGAAGAAGTGCATGGAGCTAGCAGCCTCATTCTAAAAGACTTTCTGGGTCACCCTCCCCAAGAAGAAAATATAACGTACACATATATCTAAATGTATGTATATATATATATATATATATATATATATATATATATATATATATATATATATATATATATATATATATTAATTTTCTCTTCTTACAGGGAAGTTCAAAATCTTGCCTAGTCTCTGCAACGGCACTTAATTATCGCTAATCGTAAGTAACAACCACATCAGACACTTCACACTCCACCCGGGAGGGGGTAGGGCCGTAAGTGGATCTCACGTGGTACACTGTAGACATTACTAAAGGTTTGCAGCTTCGCTTGGCCTCTTAGCAGGTTCCATGATTTAGCCTTTCCATTTTCTTTCCTCTCTTTTTATTCTCTCTCAGCGCAACTGTGGGGTTTTCTCCCTGATCCTTATATTTCGATTTCCTTGTCTTCTGGATTTTTTTTATTTTGCCGTCCAACTCCTCCAACTCCTTTTCACTGTCATGAGCACTGAATGGCCGAAATCGAGTCATTCCATCTTCCATTTAAAACTCAGTATCTTATCTGACAACTATGGACCTACATTCGTCCTTTCTCTGGCTTCTCTCAATCCATGACTGCACCAAGCCGGTAACTTTCCCATCTCCATATTTCACCTCAAGATTTTCCATATTTATAAATAACTGTCAGTCATTCTCAACAAAGCAACTTCAACATAAATCAACCGCACAAATATATATATATATATATATATATATATATATATATATATATATATATATATATATATATATATATATATATATATATATATATGTGTGTGTGTGTGTGTGTGTGTGTCACACACACACGCATACATAGTACATATACATCATATATATATATATATATATATTATATAATATATATATATATATATATATATATATATATATATATATATATATGAACTCCAGCAATATTCTTCATGATACTTATATGCCCAATCCAACTTTTCTCGTTACTGTCAACTTCAAGAAATGCTTCATTATGTATAGTAGAGTACCAGGGTTCACACACCCTCTTTTTATATACGCCAACACCGCTTTTACTTACACAATGAAAACCCCAATAATCCCACTTTACAGTTTCCCGCTTAGGCTCTATAATGCTCTGCCACTATTATTCTATTAATCACCCCTATAATACGCTTCCGTATGCAAGGGAATATTATTCTTTTATTATCTCATAGCTCTCGAGCCTTTCTCCCAACAGACACGATTTACAATCCCCCGTAACCACTCAATACGCGACCACCTCCATACCTCTACAAGTCACTCGTAATTCTATTATTAACTCGATATTATGCTTTCCTGTTCCTTTAGCCACTGGATTGCCACTCTGACACAGTCAACAGTCACTTTCACAATCACTTTCGTAATCTTATTAACCTCTTCCCCGTTATATCATTCAGATCTGCCTCTCATATATTTCACTTCATTTAACAAAATCTAAATGTACTCACACAATGAGGAGGGATTCAGTCTCTTCAGACGACATCTCTCCTTTTATATCTCGTACTCTAAGCTATAATGGCTCATCCAACTTTGTCATTGCATGTGCCCTCCTTCAGTGTATATATACATACATATGTACGTATATATAAAGTTTCTCATTGCATTTACTCTCCTTTATTGAACACACACACACACACACACACACACACACACACACACACACATATATATATATATATATATATATATATATATATATATATATATATATATATATATATATATATATATATATATATATATATATATATATATATATATATATATATATATATATATATATATATATATATAATTTTCATTTAGACAGTTGGTTAAGGAGTAGTTTAATTTAGTAAGTCTTCAGGTGATTTACCTCATAAATGTTGGCCTGAGAGAGTAGGAGAAAGTTTTAACGAGTAAATTATCAATTTTATCTCTAAAAGGTCACGTAGGTATGACGAAGATGCGGACTCTATTATTCTGAGAAAAAACAACTAATCACAATGAGATATTAAAAATGGACGATAATTACTTTTGGCGGAAAGACAACCTGATCCTAAAATAAAATGCTCAAGTATTCGATTAAAATTCTAGGCTAATGCTGGGAGGTAATACCCCTAGTGACCATCAAGGTAAGAATCTACACAGCAACAGCTGTACAGGAAATGGCCTTTCGCAAACAAGCAATAAAGCTAAATGCCTTGTGCAACTTTAAGGACTTTTCCACTAATTGCTCTCATCGCCAGAAACGCTCTGATTGAGAACAAATTGCGCGCAGCCATTCGCTGTCTTTCATCAGAATCCAGTTGGTGATCTCTCCGGCAACATTCTCATTTCCTACTTGGCCACCAACTTCATCTGCTAATGATAATATCGTTCACGGAAGCGCTTGTGATTAATAAATTAATGAGTATTGATCTATCAAATTTCCTTATTACATTGGATACATTGAGCTTATTACAGTAGTTTAAGCCATTGAAAGATCTACTACTCAGTTTCAGGATCGCAAAAAGGGGAATTACCAATTACAAAATGTCAGCTTACATTGCGATTACGTACGTTTACTGAGGTTCGAAAAAAAATAAAGGTTTACAAAAAAACATTGCTTTCATCGTCTCATAGATGACGAACACCAAAAAGTTATAGTTTTGCTGAACTGATATGATGACGAAAATTCGCATGACACAAAAATCTGTTTCACGTGATGCATTGTTTATTATTACATGATATCTTCTATTCAGATGCCTGCGGTTAGTTATTCAACAACCGAAAATGTGCCACAGGCTTTAGTAAGAAACACACACACACACACACACCACACACACACACACACACACACACACACACACACATATATATATATATATATATATATATAATATATATATATATATATATATATATGCACACACACACACAAAGCAGGCAAATGTTTCTACTTAAATCAATGTACGAAGTCATGTGAGAAAGAAATATGCTTTCTTGGCCTCTCTCTATCAGAATGGCAGCATCTATCTAAACAAGAGATTTTATTCAGCTGACCAAAAGATAGTTAAATTTAATTTATATGGTTTTTACAGTAAGTGTTAGAAGAATCTCCACCTCCGTCTTTCTCAATCCCTCGATAAGATAAGAAGATATTTAGCCAATAAGTATTTAATCGCACCCACATCATATCGATTTAATTAAAACATTTAGGTAGCTTAACTAAGAGGCTTTGTACAAAGAGACTTTGAAGGCAAAATTAGGAAAATTGCTCTGAACATTCTGTTAAGGTAATTTAAAGCAATAATTATTGACGACATTCCAAAACAGCCAAACAAACGATGCGAATCTTTATGTATGCAACGTTAAACCTATTTCAATCTTTCTGCTTTCTACACGAGAGGATAATAGGCCTAATCCTATTTAGGAGATTAGTAGCGGAGAATTGCGTTAATCTCGTTGGGGGAGATTAGTATGGAAGACCCTCCACAATATTCCCTTGCAATTAATGCCTTAACATTAATCTCACTTCGCCAAATTACCCAATTAAGTGATGGAAGCGAACGCAGTCTACTACATCTCAGAAGATCCTCGGATGTGAGCCGTCAATTCCTTCTTAATTTGCCTATGGTAATGATGGATTTCTTCATTAAATTTCGCTCCTTAATCTTCATACATGAATTATTGCCTTTAAAATGTGGAGAATCCACAGCAGGTACGTTTTGAAAGAGTGATTTTTTTAGGAAAGCGTGTTCACAATATTCTGGATAATTATTTCTTCATTCGCAATAATAGTCGTACAGGAGTTACGAAATATTCAGACGTTCGGTTCATTCACTCGCTCGCGCAGAGGAACACGTTTGTATGCAGTATGCTGTTCAATAATGCACCACAATTGATACGAGGTATCTTGCAAGCACACATGCAACCACCTTCAGCACTCTATCAATTATTCGAGACTTAGATCCAAACAAAGATATTTTCAGGCGTAGTTCAATAACGACCAGAAAATGACTTTCTCCTCTCTCGCTCTCTCCTCCCTCCACCCCCCTACCCCCCCCCTACCTGACTTCCAAAATGGGTCCTCACCTCCGCCTAACGCCCGGGGGGAGTCACTCCCCTTGTCCCACCCCTCCGGACCCTCCCTCTGCCCTCCCCCCTCCCTCCTTCTTCATTCTCTCCACCTCACTCCAGTTCCCTCCCCCTTTCGGGGATCTCGCCCTCCTTCTATTCCTCGTCCCCGCCGACCCTCCTTCTTACGTCTCTCCCTCTCTCTCCCCTTCTCCTCCGGCGCCCCCCTCCCTCCCAATACACCCCTCCTCCCGGCGTACTTCCTCCCAAAATCCCCCGCCCCCCCCCTCACTCTTCCATCCCCTCTTCTCTCCCCCTCCCCTCTTCCCTCCCCTTCTCTCTCTCTCTCTCTCTCAAAACTTAGAATTACATAACTAAATTTACAAAGAAAACATTGATCAATCATCGGCTTCGTGTAATATTCATTTTTTCACCGAAGGAGGTGTGATTCAGGGAGATTCTGATTGCTTGCTAATAACTTACGTTTCTCTTAGATGGAAATGTAAATGAACATCTCATTTTACCAGTATTGTGGATGTATCGGTTAACTGAAATTTTCCTGGAGAAATCAGAAATATTAAACTCCTATATCTAGTAGAAAAGTTTGTGCTTTGTTTAAATGCAGTTTTTGGTCATCAAATCCCTAACTCTCAATATTGGTTTTCTCTCTTGTTATCCAGAACATTGTTCTTTTGCTTCGAGTGCAAGTCTCGCCGTCTTACTTCCCAACAGAACTGAAACAAAGGCTAGCCATGTAACCAGTAACCCTGCCATATTTTGAATTTGCATCCTCTTCCTTCAGCTGTAAGGTGGCTTGGTACTTGTATCATTATTACACGTAATAATACCCATGTTTTGTTTTATTTTTGTTTCTACTTTATGAATGTTTTCCAACAAACATATGGAATGGTTTCATAATAATTTTGGACTGATTCAGGAAATTTGTAAACAGATTTGGGGGATTCAGCTATTAAAGACCAGACTGCTTCTAAACCCATGATCTTGGAGTACGAGTGCGGTGTTTTTGAAGTGAATTTTTGGTTCTATCGTTACGATTCTTTGTAACAAGCAAAGGACTGCGAAAAACCAGATTTAATATTCAAACAAGCCTCCTTCCAGACAATACTTTTTTCGGTAAATATTTTTTTCTATCAATAACTTTTCCGTTTAATATTCAATCAAGCATCCTTTCAGACAATACTTTTTTCGGTAAATATTCTTTTCTATTCAATAAGTTTTCCGTTATATAATTTCAAGTGGAAAAAAAGTCTCCAGCGCTAAAACTATTTAGACAAAATAAGCTCTGGGCACTAATTCTTTTCAGCTGCAATAATCCTCTACAGATACATTTTATCAAGCTCAGAAAATTTCCAGGGGAACAGTCGAAACAAGTTTCTAGTGTTAAATCTGATCGATGCAACTAGCAGTTCTACATTGTATCTTTTCATTCCAATAATTCTTCAATTTTAAATCTTCTCAGACAGAATAAGGCTCCAGTATTAAAACTTATAAGGTTCACGAAAATTCCGGTCTTACAGATTTTGAGATAAACTTCCGGCATTACATCATTTCAGTTGCCATAAGCATTTAGTATCATGAAATCTATTTATCTTTCCAGACTCAATAAATTTCAATAACTGGCTCATTACTTATACAATAAATTTCCAGCACTACTTTCCAGCCGCAATAACTCCCCGGTATTACATCTTTCCAGGCTAGGTGAAGTTCCAGCATCATAATATTCAGATGAAACAGCTTTCCAGCATTAAATCTTTTCATAAGCAAAAAGCTCACAGCATTATTTATATCCATTTGTAAGTAATAATACTCCAGCATTCAGTCTTTTCAGACGCAATAAGTTTCCATCGTTGCATCTTTTCAGATGCTACAAGCACCCAACTTCACACCCTTGCAGACAGCACATTTCCAGTGTTGAATCTTATTAGAAACAAGCTTTTACTATCCCTTATTTTCAGACGCAAAAAGCTTTGAGTTGAAGATTCTCAGATGCAATAATCCTCCATCATGGAAATTGTTCTTTTCGCAATAAAATTCCAACGTTACATCTCTTTATACGAATATGCCTAAAGCTTCAAACAATTTATCTCTCCGGACGAAATATGTTTGGAAATTTACATCTTGTTAGACACAATAGGCTCCAACATTACAGTTCATTAGATGCAATAAGTTTTCAGTGTGACATAAAAGCAGACACATAAAATCTTATGAAAGAATTTTCCATATAAAGTAAGTTCCCAGCATAACGCCATTTTGATGCAATAAAATGCAATGCGAGTGTCACATCGTTTAAACTTCAGGAAGTTTCTAGGCCTATATCATTTTGAGCTTAATAAAATTCCAGCAATCAGGCATATGCTTTCGACGTTTCATCTTTTCCTCCAAGGATATAAATTTTTATCTTTTACAGACAATTAGCTTCCAGCATTACATATCATCAAAAGCCCCGAGCTTTAAAATTACATATCATAAAACGTTAATTATTTCCGTTACATCTTTTTTGGTTACATTAGACTTCTAGTGCTGGCAATTTTTTGCCCTGAGATTCCATACTTATATTTATTTATCTACTTGATGGTTTAACGTTACTTCTTAGTAATTGCACTGAGTGTCGAACATATCTTTTCAGAAATAAGGCTGGCTACTTGTTCTATCATTTGGCGCAACGTCAGCATCCTTCACAAAGTATCGAAATTAATCAACTCAAAAGGCAAGTTCTTAAAAAGATAAGTTTTCTTGGAGCACAATATAATAAATAAAACTGCTACTCAGGGTCAGAGTTATCACCCAAAACTCAACCAAAATCTTAACTGTCGATTCGCATTACATCATATCTAAAAGTCTTGGTTATTTTCGAAAGGCCCCAATTTTGATATTCCTAGTCATTCCACATCTCTTAAAAAAACGTTTTTCCTCTTTAGTTTATAAAAATGAAACATATCAAACACACCTGAATAAAATAACAAAAATCATATAGTGATATTAACTACATGATAACCCACCAATATGACCTCTAACATGAAGATGTAACAAACAAGAAAATTGATCTGTGAAATGTCTCATTTCTATCCGGGGATTTGTGACAGCATGAAATGGTAGTATCCCCTTTCCTTTAATACTCTGCATTTCACGATATGCCACTTTTAATGCAGCTCTGAGTTCTTATAAGCTCTCTTTTTCTCGCTGCCTTCTCTTCAATAACGTTTCACGTTGCAAAAATAGACACAACAAGAACAGATATTTTATGGTTATTTTACTCTAAAAGCATTTTACCCCAAGAATACCGTCTCCCAAAACTTTAATGCTTTCGAACTTGTAATAAAACTTTTTTCCTTTATTTTATCCAGTACCCTTCACGTTAATAAATTTGGAGAGATCTGTGCTCTTGTCTTGAAGTAATCTTTATAATGAAATTTTCTGGTGATCTGTACAACGGCAGACATAATTCGACCCCACACCTGATAGAAAAACGTTTTGTAATTACGTTTCTGCTGTAGATAAATAAATAAATAAATAAATGAATAAATAAATAAATGTATAGAAATATGAACTTACTGCACTGTGACATGAACAGTGTCAGTAATCGAAAGTAAAAAGTTTACGCAAATATACGGAACAGATTGCATGGATTTTTATGGACTCACTGCAATAAAAAAGACAAATGTAGGGCCATTAGCTCTTATAATGGCCAGAATACAATGCAGTGCACCGAAAAATAACTATCTATTCCTTTTCTGTGCTAATCTCTTTATTGGACGGATTCCTAATTCAATTATGCTGTCATTTAAGCTCTTGGAATTATCCATCACTATAAAAGTATTAATTGCTTCCATTGCATAATTGGAAGTTCATTCATATTTCCAATTGTTAAAATGTCTAGTTCTAAATGATTTCACTGATTCCTACAAATTACCGCTGCTTACTTTAATTCCTTTGCTTTCTCGAACGCGCTTTTCAGTTCATCGAAATAAATTACGAGGACAAAATAACTACATCCCCTTCGACGACTTTTCAATCCACTGCAATAAATAACAACGCAAATAAATGTCCGCATCATTTGTGTGCTTCAGGGTGATCATCATTCCACGTTTCAAGTGACAAACGACGAGGACGATGGGAGCTAAACAATGGCAAATGTGCTGCCGCTTTGCCTGCGTCTTGCGGCAGATGATAGTATCATCCTAAGACATGTTTAACACATGTCACGCGCCCCAGCCACCGTTATCAGGCTATTGCCAAAGATGGGTCCCGACACGAATACTAAATATATTATACCGCTCCCTCGATACTCCGTGCATTGTAGTGTGTCATATGGATAATAGACGTAGATAAATTCTTGACCTGTGATGTAACCTAGCTACCGCACTCAATCATGTCATTGAATGGTTAGCCACAGATATATACAATTAATTTCATTATAGTTATCCCTGTTCTTAATTGAAAAATATGTAAGGATTTTAGGAGAAATTGGCAAAAGAAGTACAACTTTCCGTTTTTCGTCGTATCTTTAAGAGATAGGTTGCCATTTCATTCTGAATTCATTGGATAATACTTAGTACCGATTTATAACTGAATGGACTGGTGACTGGCAAGCGGGTTGACAAGCTACAGATCAAGCAAACTTGAGGTGAATGCTCACCACTCAACCACGTCTACACACACACATGCACCACACACACACATACACACACATACACACACACACACACACACACACACACACATATATATATATATATATATATATATATTATATAATATATATATATATATATATATATTAACTCCCGGAATACTTCATTTTATCTTGTACTAATTACACTTGCTATTTGAAACTATGTAATTTAAGTATTATCCTCGAAGTCTTTGATTTGAGAGTTATAACTACATATATAATATATATAGAATTAATATTTCTTTGGAAGAATACTACTTTAGCGCTGGTTAAGCAGAGATGAAGTGTAATATTACCTAATAAACTACGGCAGAACGAACTTCTCTAAGAATCCGAGTGCCAGTATACTTTTCAAAATTCTATTCAAAACCCCAGTTTAGGAGAAAAAAAGACTGAGGATGAAAAATATTTTTGAAAGACAAACTAAGCATTGCATTCGCTTCTAAAACCTTAAAACACACACTCAGAGAGAGAGAGAGAGAGAGAGAGAGAGAGAGAGAGAGAGAGAGAGAGAGAGAGAGAAGAGCTTTGACTCGACCGCAGCATGGTCTAGACTCTAGAGGAAAGAATTTATATTCATAGTTTTGAAATTAGGAGGCAAATGAAAAGACTAAACAAATACGATTTACATACCCACATACCCATTCCAGCCATCATTCTGTTTTCGCTCTCGGGGTTGGCTTCAGAAGATAAGAACATTATGTTTACATACATTTATCATATGGGATAACGTTGCAGACCTCAGAACGCCCTTTCCCTTAATAATCACCCCATATACATGGAAAATATGAAGACTAGAACTTTCATCGAGCCAACATACATCGCAGACGCATATTTATAGATACACAGTATTTGTGTGTATGTCCGAATATCAGTAAAAAGGTTATCGGCACGACCATTTGCACTGCAATTTTATGCAGGCACTAAGCCGATTGACAGAAATGCAGCCTTTCAGTAAATCTCACTGATCTCACATGAAGTATGCAATACATTACAGTTGAGACCCAGCCTTTAAAAAGTACATTATTTCTTTTTGTTCTGCACAGCGTGCAGAATACTACGGAATAAAACCCACAAAAGGCCGCTTAAACTGCATTTTTTATTTTCATCCCTACTCCTTCTCAGTTGTCCCGTGTCTCTCTCTACACTCCCATCCAACATCCTCGTCCCCGTGAGCAAGAGTTTGGTCTAATGGGATTTCCAAGTTTTAGAGTAGATACAAATACAACAAGTTTAATCGTGTTTCTGATAAAGCCTGTGCATCATCCCATGAATGTGAATTTGTAGACTGTGCAGTGGAAATTTTGTATTTATTACAGCGGTGTATTATTATTATTATTATTATTATTATTATTATTATTATTTACTATTCATTACTACTCTTACAAGGGAATGAATATTCAATAGTAGTTGTCCTTCAAGTAATCATAATAAAGATTTTTTGCTAGTGTAGTTACATACCGAAGACCTTCTGTTACTCAAGTTCACAGTTTTTTTTTTTTTATATTCCCAGTGAAAATCTATAGACAAAATAAAAAAAGGGGGAGAGGGGGTAAGAGGCAAGAAAGCGATTTATACACATGAACTCACCACGGCTAAACTCCTGCCACAGAAAGATTTTTTAATTTATCGCTTGTATGATATTCTGATAATTTACCTATGTATACATGACCTAGTTAATTACTAGGCCTAACTTTATGCTTAAAAGTATTCGTTTCTCTTCAAGCTATATTTTGTTTTGGCGGTTCATTTTTCAATTACATATTCTTCTCCCTTTTAATTTTTCATTCCCTAAAATCATGAGAGAGAGAGAGAGAGAGAGAGAGAGAGAGAGAGAGAGAGAGAGAGAGAGAGTACCCAAATCTGCCATTTTCTTTTACATTTACACTGGCTAATTTAAATTTGTACACTTTCGTAAATTCTGCCTGCGCAATCATAATGCTTCAAGCCCAATCATATTTTCTATCTATCCGGACCCTTTACAATTGTGTATCTGCATTACACATGACAAATTATGAAGGGAAAACGTCGAATTCTTTTCTTTAATGTTGTTGTTGTTGATTAAGCTGGCTTTATGCCAGCACGGGCTCTTGCTCAAAAGCAGCCCGTAGTCTTTTCTTTAATCCTGTTAATTTGTTAATATGCCAAAAAATATTACAAAATGACGTTTTCGAAGTCAGCAGTAAAACATCACCTTCATATTCACATTAATTATAGCGATTTTTACATGCCAAAAAGCATTGCAAAACTGACTATGATTCTATCATTCGTAATTTCCTTATGTTTCTCTCCTATAGGACATTCAATAATCCAACTACCAACCTTCAATATCACCTAATAACATAAGAAACAGTTTCTTATGTGTCGTCCTCCAACGACTAAAAGAGAAGTTACTACAGTTTCTATAACTACAAACTAACTTATACTTATCTAACTCTTTCTATACGAAATCGCTTTCGATTGGAGTTATAAAAATTTCTGATCGAAACGTTTAATAACGAACGTGAATTATTCTTTGCTTTTCATTACTAAGAGCACAAACTCGTAAAGCGTAAAGGAATGCAGCTAATAACATGAATGCAATCAATTTATAACGACAAAGGAATTTATTTCAACAACTGACCGCTCATCACAGACTCCTTGACGATTATTATTTATTGTAATATTGTTTTATCTCATTTGGTAAATGGATGAAAAAATAAGGTTTACCGAATTTCAACCAATATTACTACTTTCAGTCATGGAGAATATAATAGGAGCCATGGCGTTTGATTAGATTAAAAGTATATGAAATACAACCCCCTTCTGAAGGCCTTTGTCAAAAGACCAGTATTACGGTAGGCCTTGCGTTACTGTAACATTTTCGTTAAATATGTAAAGCTAATTGTTAGTTAAATATGTAAAGCTAATTGATAGATGCAAAGTTAATGCTGATTGGGTCTTGTCAGGTGAGGTGTTACAAGAGTTATTGCACCTTTGCTACTTGCCTTTTACATATATTCATTTAATAATAAAAAAATGTGGTCGAAGAAGGAAGAAAAGGTTTAAATGGGAGAACTGCTAGAAAGTTGACCAAATCACAATTTGTAGATGATGCCATTTTAATAAGAAAACACCCCAAAATTTGCAAAGTTTGCTTGATAGAATGCATCATATATCATGAAAGCTGAAACCCAAAATGAGTTTAATTAAGAAAAACAGAAATAGTAAGGATAGAGTATACTACAAGGATGAAATGACATTAGATGGAGACCGGATTAACGAGGTTGAATCTTTCCAATATTCAGGACAAATGGCGTCCAGTACAGGTTCTCTTGAGTTGGAACTTGGTGACTGACTGAATAACGCAATGGTCAGGCAGAATAATGCTTTGGAAACCAGTGAATTGCTTACGCAAGGAAGATTATAAGTATGAGCTGTGTCACCATATGGATATGAATTTTGCCGTAACATTGAAACTATATTTTAAACATTTTGTTCATTTGAGAATAAAGCATTATGAAGACTATTACAAGTCACATGGAAGGAAAATTATAAATTACATTGCAAGGGAAATTACAGACGTTCTGGTATATGGGGATGAGATAATGGTAAGAGGAAGATGCACAAAGCATGAAAATGTCTTGCACGCATGTCCAAGGAGAATAATACCCGAGGAGCTGGAATACCTGACCCCACCTGAATACGAACCATGAAAATTGAAGCTGGAGATGAGTAGAGACTTTCGGACGGTAAAGCAAAGGATAGACGCAAGTGACGGAATTTCACAGATCTCCTTTTTTACATCACACGGCGTTAGAAGCGATGATGATGAAACAGAACTTAGTAAAGTTTTACAGATTACTGCAATGCCCGTAAAAGTTTTACATCTTTATCATTTGATGGGGTCTTCGCAGAATACTCTTTATAGCACACCAAGTGAGTATAATATATTCTCGTTTAAATTTGTTTCCATTGTATATAGAAAACTGATGGCAAATGGAGGATTAGCAAGTGCAAGTCGACGGTCTTTACGCGATTAATTTCACTTTTAAAGTCAATAACGCTCGTACAGCCTTACATGGAAATACTGAATTTCTCATCAATATTGACAGGATAATGGCTATAACCTTAGAGCATTATAACTGATCACACACACACACACACACACACACACAGCTATTCACACGCCCTATACCGTTGAACCTGTGGTTTTAGTTCCGAGCCAAACGTGACCTGAATGACTAAGTTGGCATGAGCTGTTTATCTTCATTTAAAGAGGCTTGATTCTTTTAATTTTTTCTTTATTGTCCTCTTTCCAGGACATTAGAAATAGCGTTTAACATTTACGGGTAAAATCTTCATTTGTGAGATGTATTAAATGGAGAGGAGGAAAAGGTACGTCGTTAAAAACATCATTATTCGAGGCATGGAAAATCTCAATTGTTTTCGGATATCTATAATTTTTTTCTGTTTTTAGACAACTGTTTCAGAACTCTTCGGACTTTTCCCCGACCTCTAAATGTCTCCTCTTCTTCTTTCTTTCAGACAAAAACTAGAGAATAACGCCCATGTGGCCATCCCATCTGAATTTATATCATCATAATCATTAGAGGGAGATAGTGATTAACAAACAAAGAGCAGCATCGTTCCTAATCAGATTTCGAAAAGAAATCTGAAAAGAAGAGAACAAAAGCTTAATCACAGACGTTTCCGGAACACAAGAAATCCACTGAAACGATTAGCGTTTTTTTTTAATTTTCTTTTTTATCACTATCGTCTAAATAATTATAACTCCTTTTTATACCAAATGGATTATCCAGCCAGATTGGGTTACTGGGTTCATGCGCAGTGATACTAATATTACTGAGAATGATAATAATGATAATTACCTGGTTATCAAAATTACAATTGTTGTGAAGGTTACTTCTGTTATCAGCAAACGATTTTTTTCTATTAACATTACCTCCACCCAGCGAGGTTTTGTCTGCTTGTTTGACAGTCTGCTTGCAGTTCGGTCTACTATGTAAAAGGATATTTACGTAAATTTTACCAAAGGTGAGACTCGTGAATGATAACAGGTAAAATAATGATTTCGGATGGGACATGTAAGTAACTTTGGGAAGCAGGGAATTTCCGGAGTGTGTTGAGTATCACCGATTTTGGCAAACCCAATTTAATTATGACTTAGTGAACTTCTTTTTGGCTGAAAAAAAGAATGTGTTTAAACAGGTCTGACATTGGCGGAAGTATGTGCTATCTGAATGCTTTCAACTTGTTACTTTACAGCTGATTAATATTACTGAAAACGAAGCATCTTTGACATTTGAAAATTACTTAATTTATGGCATCAAGACAGCGCCTCTAGAGATAAGAAAATATCCAACAGTCACTGCTAAACTCATACATTAACTGCTGAATAAGCCTCCCGTGTAGAAAACTTCCACAAAGTTATCTACTTTATTCACTTGTACATGACTTCTCATCATGGGACCGAATCAGCCACAAATACTCTACGTATGCTCGTGATTTCTTGACACCTAGTTAACATGATCTACCCAGCACTTTCTAGGGCTTCCCCTCCATCTTCTTCCTAACGCTTCTGAACTATATACGCTTTCGCCAACCTATTGTCTTCCAATCTTTCCCCATAACCAAGCCATTTCAAAACGGTGATCCATTCTTTCATTTATACTAAACATTTTGCCACTCCTACCTCCACATGTCTCGCCTCTATGATTCTTCCGACGCTCCATAAAATACTACACCGCATCACAGCAGCATCCATCTTTTTATTCTTATATATTCATTCGCCATAACACTTCACCTGATTTAAGGAGAGGTGGCTCAGCAACCCTCTCAAACATCTCAATTTGTTCTCCAGTAGAATTCCTAAGTGTCTTCTTAGTCGTCTGCACACACCTACTACATTGCTAATTTCACTTATTATGTTCGTCGCCTCTCCTCTTTGCCTACTGGCCTCTGCTGTTTTGCTCCCATATGCAGCGCCTGAACGGATCGCCTACTTCAGTTCAATCATCATCCACGCTAACATTCAGTATTCCAACTTCCTTGTTTCTATTTATCCTCCTAAACTTACTCGTATTCACGTTTACTCTTAACTTGCGCTTGCAAAACTTCTGACTTTTTTTTTCGCAAGTTTCAGCAAGTTCCCTGCAACCTATTCTGGCTCACTTGCGTATAACACTGCAGTGTACCTACCTCTACTACCTTTCTCTGCCCTCTTTCTTCACTCCCTCTATTAACATGGAGGCATCACATACACTGGACTCATACTCACTTTTGTGCTACACTAGTCACTCTAGTCTTTATATATTAAAAAATTTGCTTTAATATCTTCAATATATATATATATATATATATATATATATATATATATATATATATATATATATATATATATATATATAAAATTCGGTAAAACAATGTGTACATGCATTCATAAGAGTGGCTTAAATTATCACAAGGCACTCTAATTACTAGCATACGTGAATTTTACTGGGCACTGAAAATAACCATTACCTGGGATTTAAATGCTCATCTAATAAATAACCATTACGTTGTAATCGGGAAGCCATATTATATATTTCAAACTGTTAATACCATAATCTTTTAATGATGCGTAAATAGTATCATCAGTTATTCTGATATAATAATAATAATAATAATAATAATAATAATAATAATAATAATAATAATAAAATATAATAATAATAATAATAATAATAATAATAACAGTAAAATTATTATTACTCTCATTATTGGTTACTACAATTAAACTTATGACAAATTCCCTCTTCAGATTCTGACACTTTATTAGGTTCCTTGAAGATGATGATGATAATGATGATGATGATGATGACATTATTATTATTATTATTATTATTATTATTATTATTATTATTATTATTATTAGTTTACAACACAACCTTCTTTATTTCATAAGTCGCAACTCGTCGAAGATCTTAGCTGTTGTAGAAAAACCTATTCTATGTCAATTATGGAACAAATCTATTAGTTTGCAATTACATCAAATGTATGGCATGAAGTTCGTTTCAGTACTTTTACTAGAAGTTGATGCACGAAATAATATAGAAAACAATTACTATACTTAAAAACTGTGAAACTAATTAAACGCAGTACAATACAACTTTTTATTCACTCCTTGCTACCGAATTTAAAATGCTCGCAAGCAAAGGAATTTTCACACAGATACCCACTGATTAATTAAGGAAATTATATACAGAATACATAAAAGATAGGGTGTCTTCAAACACGGAAAATAAGAACACGAACTTCGCTGATCGCTGAAGACAAAGAAGTAAGTCTACTGTCATTTTTAACATTTCAGAAAAGCGCCTAGAATTGTTTTGAGAAACTTCGTCAAAAGGTTCACGCTTTCTTTCTTCGTCTCGTGAGACATATATATATTACATATTAATTATAGAGTGGCTGAAAAAGGCTCCATCAATTCCCCTCAAAGAGGCAGCAGTTTTCTAAAGGTCAAGGGCATCGGGAGAATTCAGGTTGTCTGGCTAACGCTGTCTTTGTCGTGAGCTTATGTTAAAACCTGCGATCTATTAGCGACACGGATGCATCGTGAATTTTGATATAGAATAATAATAATAATAATAATAATAATAATAATAATAATAATAATAATAATAATAATAATAATAATAATAATAATAACGAAAAGAAAATTTTGACTCACCTAGACTAATTCATCACTTTATATCAACGAAGATTTTAGTGAACTAAGGATATATCTCTTTGAAAAACATGATCGCCTCTATTGGTTATCAAATATATATAAAAAAACAAGTAAAAATTGCTTCGAAGTTTCTTCGGGGTAATCGAGTTTTCTGTACAGCACATAATGCTGTATGAACTGCGGCCCATGAAGCTTTCAGCCA
>NC_061109.1:96877694-96905194 GCF_015104395.2 Macrobrachium nipponense | reverse complement strand
GATATTGGAGTTGTCATTGAAATATAAAATTTAGGCCTAAGGCCAAGTGCTGGGACCAATGAGGTCATTCAACACTGAGAATAATGTTGAAACAACTGTTAGGACAGGGTGGAAAGAAAGATGGGAATAAAATGAATACAACCGTAGATATAGTAAAAGGTATTAAAGGGGTTGCAGCTAGGGGTCCAAGAGATGCGGGAAAGAAACTCATGTAATGCCTACAGTGCACCGTGTAAGGTGCACTGACAGCACCACCACCCTTGGACCTTGGGCGATATTCATATTGTTACAAAAGCTTTCTTTCGTATAACTGGACTCGATTTTGTTTCTTTCATGTATATTGTTGGAATGAGCTTATCTTTTTTTGCCTGTAAAACTAATTGAATAATTGCACAGTTCACTAGCAAATATCTTATACGTTGTTTATAGTGTTCCAATCTCTTTTTCAATGGTTTTTCAGTATGGCCTATGTAAGTTGCTATTAGGATTTCACGGGATTTAATATACACATCCTTTACCACAGTCAGGAGAGTTTTTTTTTTTTATTTCTTCCTTCATTTTTCTTAAATGCTGCATTAACTTCCGATTTCTTAAGGGAACGAAAAATATTCTTCAAAATATTATTATGATAGCACTAGCATGTTTTTTAATGGTGCAAGTCTCACTGTTGTCGTCATAAAACGTCTTTTTTCCGCTTATAATTTATCATCTATCAGAGAATCAGAGCATATAAATTTCTTACCTGTATTCTTAATTATATCTATTCCATTATCGATGGACAAGGGCTACGCATACGTAATGCTCTTAAAAACATGGATGTAAAACTTGACTTCATATTTTATTGCTTTGACCGGAATAGAATGTCTGTACATTCCTGTATTTATACCCATTACATCTCCTGTGTATCAAGCAATCCAACATGGGTAGGATAACATCATTTTCCATCTGCACATCTGCACAGTGAATTTTATTGACGGAACCAATTCAATTAATTAACCAAAGAAAGTATTTACATTTTCATTTCCTGGCCAAATTCGTATTAGGAAGTGAACATAACTGAACCATAATACATTGCTGGGAATGATTTTGTTTTATATTCTGCTTTCAAAAATTCAAATACAAATTGATTAAAACTAGAGATGAAGGGTTAGCCACGGCCATACGAATATTTTGAGAGAAAAATTTCCTGCTGAATTCAAATTTACATTTACACATATTTCAATCGGTTCTTTTAAAGTCTTATTGGAAAATTTTATATCCACCTGTTTGCTCTCTACGGTATCAGATAAAAATTCTAACAGATCGTCGTTAGGTACCTTTGTGAATAATCGTGCCACATCAAAACACATGCTTGGATTCACTATTAGTCTGTACATTATTCAATTTATTTATCAAGTCAGCAGCGTAGTACTTTATATTAATACCAAAAATAGTATCAATCAACGGGTTCCGAATATCAACGAGATATCTTACTAAATTGTTTGAAGTGGAACCAACGGAGACAGTAGTTGGCCAAATAAATACAACGATGGAAAGGTCACACAAAACTTATTTATTCGGTTTTCATTTTCTTTTAGTAAGTCTTTCATTATTTCTGAAATTACCGTTCAAACTGTCAATTGGACTTTAAAGGTAGTTAGATGACTTGGGACTAGGGCAGGGTTTCCCAACCCCGGGGTAATTTACGCCCATTGGGTTAATGGACCACTGGGGTAATTGACGCACATTTTGGGGGTAATGGATGTTCTGAACGACTGGCACTGTGAGGCGCCAGTTAGATAGTTGCCGCTCTAATGCTTGCGCAGCTAGCGTCACTCGAGTTCGTCGAGGTGTCTTTGGAATGAAGACCAAGAAACGTAACAGACTCAAAGTGTCATCTGTAACCAAGCCCAGAATGGAAAAAATTGAACAGGCAATGCAACATCAACCCTCACACTGAAAATCCAAAGCAAACATAAAGTGATCACTGAATAATATGTATTATTATTGTATTAAATATTCTGCAATTGTGATGGTTGATTTTGATATACATAAAAACAGAAAAGTTTGCATTTGTGTTGGATCCTTAAATATATACAACCAATAGCGGGCTATATGACCCATGTAGTTCATCTGGCGACTGTGAAAAAAGAAAAAAAAAAAACATCCGATATTACTGCGTATACGTTCAATACGGTAATTGAAAATTGCCAAATTGAATTTTGGGGTAATTATTTCGAAAAGGTTGGGAAACACTGGACTAGGGCATGGGTGTGACCCCGCCTCCTTAGTTAAACAAGATCTGTAGAAAAAGTACTGACTTCATACACTTACGAGCTTACTACCCCCTCCTCCTTTTTTCCCACATGATATCAGGCGTGAATTTGTTATTTGTTCTCCCGCCATATGTGTGTTCGCTTGTACTGTCACTCTAGCATATGTATATGTTTGGAATTTTCAACCACTATGTACCAGTCCTTATATGGATACCTAAGAAAACTGAACGATTTATACACAGTGCCCCATTTTCCCAAAGCAATATTAAATATATGTATATATATATGTGTGTGTGAATATCTAATTATATATATATATATATATATATATATACACATATATATGCCCGTGTGTGTATATATATATGTATGTATGTATATTTGTGTGTGTGTGGGGGGATTATGAATAACTTAATCTTTAAAAACTTTTAAGATGGAAAATCCACTTAAAAGGTAAAATTACACCCAGTAGTAATATTTCATTTCATATTCAGAATGGGAAATCATGGCGATTAAAATCATCATTTCCTGAAACGTACGAAAACTTTCGGAGCAATGACGGCACTCGGCAATATTTCAGAGAAAAGCTGAGTGACATACGGAGCTAATAAAACATACACGGGCAACAATAACTGCAGGGCTGCCAATTCAACTGGGGGATGGATGGTGGACGTTGATTTGGAGAGGAAAGTGGGGAGGAATGGAACGGAGAGGAGAGTAAAAAAAGGGGGAAAAGGTGCTGCTTTATAATCCACTGAGTATTATTCAAATGAAGATAAATCTATTATAAAACTCTTTATAGGATAAGCAGATGAGATCATGGCATTAAAGAAAAACGCAAGTCTTGCGGCATGTCTCCTTAGCAATATTCCCTATTACGTAGGGATCCCGGGAAAAAAGTCTGCCTAGCGTGTGCCTTCAAGCAATAGAAGATGGAATTAAAGAACAGTAAATTATGACATGGAAGTTATGTCTGTTTGTTTATGTGTAGAAGTAGCTATAGTAGATTCACATCACCCGTGCATTTGATGTCGAGGCCCGTCCCTTACGACGCTCCTGATTGGCTGTTGATAAGCCAGTTACAAGGCTGGAAACTCTCAGTCTCTCTCGAGAGTTCTCATGGGCAGCATGCATGTTCCACCTCTCCTGAGGTATACATTTGAAAGACGTATCCCTCAGGAGAGGTGGAACATACATCCTGCCCTGCAACTGGCTTATCAACAGCCAATCAGGGGCGTCGTAAGGGACGGGCCTAGACATCAAATGCACGGTTGATGTGAATTTAGTAGACTATATGGGCACACGTGTCCATAATCTATTCACACGAAACGTTTCGCACATGTGCTATAGGCATCTTCAAACTGCAAACATAAATAAAGTTTGGAGAAAAAAATTACAAAAATCAATATAGCTTAAAATGTATATAGTACAAAAGAACAAGTGCTCAACACACCATCTAAAGAGAAGAACGAATGACCAAAATTAAGTTATGGGTGCGAGGTGTAAATTGCGAAGCCAAATAGCCTTAAAATGCTCAACTCAATTCATCATTTAAATCATCTCCCACCGAGAGCATGCTTGTAGATGCTGATGAGGGGCCACTAGTTCTTCATTATAAGCGTCTGCTGGTTCGGAGCTGGTATAGATTCCAGAGACTACCTAAGTCTTTAACCAGCATTTGTATGAGAAATGAAAGGCATTGGCAGTTTTATGAAAGTCACCCCAAGCAACCTCATCCATTCGCTTTTAGAGTAAATGTCATTGTCCGTGAATTAAATTGCCAAGAATCGAGATTTTACCAGCAAAATATTCAGTTAGTCCCCCCCTGGAACTTTCCAGAGGTAAAATTTTGTAGATATATTAATTTTACCAAGACAGAATTGTCCAGTGAGGCCATGGGTCAATATTTTTAGAACACTCTTTGCAACATGATAACTCCACTGCAGTTTTCATGGATGGCTCAAAGTCAGATGCAGGCGTCGGCTTTGGTGTAGCCTTCCTTTATGTAGAGAGAAGCGGTAGGTTATCATCTGTTGCATCGATTTTTACAGCAGAATTATATGGAATTTTAAAGGCTTTAAAGGAAGTTTTAATTCGGAATGAAAATAATTTTATTATATATTGTGACTCAAGAGGTGTTCTTCAGTCGCTGGAATCTTTTAACCCTTTAAACCCTCTGATTTTAGATATATTGGAATGGCTGCTTTTACTAAAAATAAGAGGGAAACAAATAAAGTTCTGTTGGGTTCCTTCCCATGTTGGGGTAGCTGGGAATGAGAAAGCTGACCAACTTGCAAAGTCTGCGGTTAGCTCCCCAGAACCCACAAGATGCCTACTACAATATCGGGATTTGTACCCTCTGGTAGGTCAGAGAATTAAAAAATGTTGGCAGTCCCAGTGGGAGTATATTTTAACTAATCAAATATGTGCAGTATCACTTCATCAGTGTCTCCTTGGTCATATCCGTATATGCCAAGGAAACAAGAAACGATGTTGTGCAGATTGAGGATTGGACATACAAGACTCACACGTGGGTTCTTGATGTCCCATGAAAATCCTCCATTTTGCGATGATTGTACTGTGTCCCTGACTGTGAGACATTTGCTGGTTGAATGTCCCAGACTTGGGAATTTGAGACATAGGTTCCTGTCTTGGGGATGTGATAGAGGAGGTAATTTTATCCTATCTACAATTCTTGGAAAGGATTGTAATATAGAGCAGTTATACATTTTTATGAGGGAGGCTGGCCTCCTCAACAAAATTTAGATTATATAATAGAATATCTATGTAAGAATTAATATATTTGAACAACTATATTTATATAAATATATTTTTAAATTTCTTATATCAAATTAATTTTATATTTAATTCTACTTTCTATCTAAATTTATTTCGGTGTCAATAACCGAGATGTTGTGACGCCAGTTTTTAAGTTTTTAACAGACATAATCAATCAATCAATCAATGACCAAGACCTGACACCGACCTACGGCTTCTGTTATGCTAGATAAAGAGGAGAAACGGAAGCGTTCGAGTTCAAAGACGGTACAAACCGTTTGATGTATGATGTAAGGTAATCATTACGGCATATATATATATATATATATATATATATATTATATATATATATATATATATATATATATATATATATATATAGTATATATATATAACATATAATAATATATATATATATATATATATATATATATATATATATATATGTGTGTGTGTGTGTGTGTGTGTGTGTGTGTGTGTGTGTGTGTGCGTGTGAGTGTGTGTGTGTCACGCGCGCGTTTTCCAATTTCTTACTAACAAACCAAAGAAAAGTTAAGTGATCTTAACAAAATCTATAATTGAAGATTTTAACCTACAGCTGTTCACACAAATGAAAAAAAGTAATCATTTATCTACACGCAACGCAACGTAGCTAAAGGGGATGCCGAGAGGCATGAGCAGCATCCAGGGCTTTATCACGCAAAACAAATTGATTTTAGATCCCTTGGTAATTATGGATTTCGGATATAAGAGCACTGCCGTAAGACCCCTTCATCCAGGCTCCGCCTCATTCTCAATGACGGAAAAGGTAAATGAATGACAGACGCTCGATAAGGCGGATCAATACTTAGGTTCAGCTTCAGGTACTTCAGTATTCATGAAGTTTAGTAAACGGTTAAAACATTCAAGAAATTCAGTGTTAAGAAGGTTCGGCGTTCAGTAAGTTTAATATTTAAAGGGGTCCACGTTCAAGTTCAGTATTGTGGGGGGTTCAGTTGACGGAATCAGTATTCAGGCTCAGCATTCGGCATTTCAGATATGAGTCAGGTTCAACGTTCCGTAAATTCAAGAGTTGTTGAGAGCGGTATTTAAATTATTGAAGATCTGTTCTTACTTCATTTTGCCGGTTGTGAGCCAATCACTTGAGTGTCACCTTATCAAAGACAGCTACGAACTTTCAAGTTTTCCATATCAAAATTTGGTAGTATTACTTGGCATTCAGAAAAGAAACCATGCTTCAAATTCACTACATTAAAATTTTAACTCTCCACATACCGGCTATACGCAATCTCAAATCGTTGACACATGAACTCAAAAATAAAGTTGCTAACAATGTGGAAATACTATTATCATAGTGGAAAGTAAAGTAATAATCCTCCACAATTTTCTTAATGCAAACTTTGTAAATGATCTCTTTAGTAGATTCTTTCTCCTTTCTCATCTTAATAAACAAATAGTCTTCTCATCACCTTCGGGCAGAGATACATTACTTCTTCCATTTTAATCCATCTAGTGCATCCGCATCCCTTCCGACAACCCGGCCCCCCCCACCCCCAAAACCGTCCCCCCTAAAATCCTTGTCCTTAGAACGCTTTGTGACTAAAGTCAAGACATTCTTGAAGCTTTGATGGAAAAACAGCAAGTTATCATGAAAAAAATGATTTTACATTCTTTACCGTTATGGGTGATGAATTTGAAATAAGTTTGAAAACTGAGGAAAAGGAATAATAATCCAGGACAAAATAAATGACAATTCCTTCAAGAGTACTTGGAAACAAACAGCATATTAGTCATATGATCAAGTAGATTTAGTGAAGTGATTGGTTCAACATGCTTTTTCCGGTTACTCTGATTGTTTGCCTTTCCATCTACTGATATGATTTTCTCCTTGCCGTTCGGTGCGTGGTGGAAGATCTGCGACTGTCATAAAAAAGCAGGTTTGTCTTTCTTACTCTTCCATTCTTCATATACCTTCCACTTTCTGACTTTTTGTTCATTAATTCTGCCTGGACTTCACAGAAAGGTGGTCCGGAGCCAAAGCCTCGCTCAAAGCTTGATTATAATTTCACAAAAAGAATTGTTAACAAGTTTCCAAGGTTTTACTGAAATAGATAAAGGAGCATTGTAATAATAATTT
Organism: Macrobrachium nipponense; assembly: GCF_015104395.2. Lineage (NCBI taxonomy): Eukaryota > Metazoa > Arthropoda > Malacostraca > Decapoda > Palaemonidae > Macrobrachium > Macrobrachium nipponense. The sequence goes on along the minus strand of NC_061109.1, from coordinate 96,898,024 downwards.
TTGTTGGGGTTGTATTAGCATGATAATGCATCTCATTTGATGTATCTATGTCAATAAACGTTTTTGAATTTGACTTTAAATTTTGAGGCTTGATACTTTTTCACCGGCAACACAACCTAACCGTCTCTGCGAACTAGGGATGCGGCAACTGGGGTGTCTCCTAGGCCTACCTACTGATTCATAATAAACCATGGCCAGGTTCTCCCTGCCTCTAGTTTGAGTAAAGAAGGGGGCACTGTGCAGGGTGCTATGACCTGTCTTTAGGTGCTGCCCCTTCTTGACCATACAAAGAAGAACAGATCCGCAAGATCCTTCTGTAATTTCACCGGTGGCGTCTTCCTGCCGTTTAATTATTATCACTATTGAAGTAGTTTAACCACACCACTGAGCAGATTAACATCTTCTCTTCGGATTGACCAGAAGGATTAAAATGAAATGGAGTACCAGGTCTAAGCATTAGGCTAAACACTGGGACTAAATGATGAATGTAATAATGAAATTTCAACATGAATTATGCAAAAAGGCATATGCTTCCACACTAGAACACATGCATACATCAAATACATATACTGAAGTTTCCATCTGCATAATAAAATAAAATAAATAAATAAATAAAACCGAGTAATGATCAAAATCAGAATAACGAACATTTTCAAAATTTGGATTTATTCTATTAGTTGCCCCGTAGGCTTTTGCATTTTCATAAATAACTTTTTATACTTCATCAATCAACTTATATTTCCTCATGAATATTAAATTTGGGTCAATTGAAAATATTGCAGACTCTGATAAAGCTTCGCCAGTCGATCCATTTCTAAAGTTGATAACCGGTGTTGGTTATAATTTGGACACTCGCATAACACGTTTTGCTGTTATTATCACTTTGCATTCTGAGGATTCGGGAGCTGGATCATGTGGGTTGCTCATTAAGTGTCCAAGTGTCAGATGGGTATGGTTTATTCGGAGACGTGTTAAAATTACTTGCGCGTGTCTCTCTTTGTTATGATGAGCTCCATTTTTTAATTCCATGTTTTATTTGCTTTAATTTATTATATTATTTTCAGGTTCTTCAATCCATTTTATTTGCCATTAATTTTTAATGCCCTTTTGTGTGTTATATAGTCATTAAGAGGGATACTTACATTTGATCTTGTCATATTGGCTGTTTCTTCAACTGCTCTATCAGCCTCTTCATTTCCCTTAATCCCCGTACGGGCAGGGATACAACATATTTCTACATCTTTTCCATCATTATACAACTTATGTTGTAATAGCTTTATTTATTGTACAATTTTATATTTTTGGTTTATAATTCTAAATGGCTTCTAGGGCTCTTTTGAATCGCTAAAAATCACAAAATCATTACATAAAGTTTCTTCAATTATTTTTATGACTGATGCTATTGAACATAACTCAGCTGTAAATACTGAAGCATCACCAGGTAGAGAGAACTGGTATGTTTTGTTTTGGGACACTGCAGCATATTCTACTCTATATTGTGATTTAGGTCTGCATATACTCCGTAATGTGGACCTTTTCGGCTTATATACGTATTCTATTGTATGTTGACTAAAGTGCTCTAGGTTTAAACTAACATATATTTGTCACTTCGTATAATTAATCGTTCTCGTTGGGGACTAAAAGGTAATGGGTGACAAGAAAGACAATTATGCAGAAATATGTTACCAACAATTGCAGACTTTACCATTTTCATAAGTAGTCAGTGACAAAAACCTACAAATTGTAATTATATGTCCCATTTCACTGTGAGTTACACATCATACCAGCTTCTATTATAACCAATTTTATGTGAAATTTCCGTTGGACAGGAAAAATCAGGAGAGGAAATAATGTCTCATTCATCATTTCAAATCCTAGATGAACTATAAGATCCGACTTACATAAAAAATAATCCCCATTAATGGAACATCTTTAGATTTCCGTTAAAATTACAATAAACTTGTTCTTTGCCGATTCACCACCATAACGAAATCGTTAAGGAAGATCTGATACTTGTCAAAAAGTATAGTGGCGGTCCTAATCCTAATAAAAATTTGCAAAACGTGAACAATTACTGATATGTCGCTCGAAGTTTTGTTTTATTTCAAGTAAACTCACTTCTCACAAAGAAAATGAAAAATCACAGAAATTTTCAATGATATGTTTGTTATTTAATACAATGGCACAAAAATAGAAAAGAAGCCTTGAAATAAATTTGATTGTAAAAATCCGAATTTTTACAATTCACATTCTGTGAAGTTATTGAGATCTCATGTTATTTAATGGCTATTAGACCGTGGCCAAATTACCAAGCTTTTCGAGGGACTATAATGTTTGCGGTAAGTGAGAGACTACTTCGTTATGATATATAGAAGCATGACCGAATATTAAATCTAGCACTGCATTGTGGCAAATAAAAATGACAAACTACGGAACATTAAACATGAGCAAAAAAAAAACGCATACAAAGATCTCTCTCTCTCTCTCTCTCTCTCTCTCTCTATATATAATATATATATATATATATCTATAATATATATATATATATATATATATACTATATATATAATCAACATGTCAAATAACGAGATATATATATATATATATATATATTATAGATATATTATATATATATTCTATATAAATGAATCAATATGTCAAATAACGAGATATATATATATATATATATATATATATATATATATATATAAATATATATATATATACTATATACTATATAGAAATAATTTTCTCTTCCCCTACGAAAAAAGAAAACATTTCGAACGGCGCAAAACAAATATGGTTGACGTGTTGCCTTTCTTGCTGTGTGACAGCTGTCATTCGAATTTCTGATCAAGGGAGGGATGGAGTATAATATGCCCGATCCATGACCTGTTCTCGACGGATGTTTTTTTCGTGGGAGGTTGGGCGGGGGGAGGTGGGAGGGGGGTGGGGCAATTCTAAAGGACAGAATCCGACCAATACACCTCCATTCCGCAATACCAAAGCCCTTTTAGCGAACCGCGCCGGTTAAACGGGAGAAGAAGGAGTTGGATAAAAAACGCCTGACAGCAACACTTAGTGAGTAAGAATGGGAGTGGAAAGCGATGTAAAGTTTCCTTAAAAGCCCCAGAGATGAAAAAGGGTGACCTTTGATCGCTCCCTTTTTTTGCCAAAGTCACAAGGTCTTTTTAAAGATAGAAAAAAAAATTTGTTTCCTGGTTATTTATATAAATAATAGTATCGTTTCTTTAAAGATACTAATTAGTGAAAACCACGTAGTAATTTATTTTTTATTTACTCACCAATTATAAGTACTGCGCAACCCGAAGTATTTAGATATTCATTTTATTCAATATCATAATATAAACAAAGCCAACATTTATAAACACCAACATGCTAAATTCCTCTTGGGAAATCTTCCTTACATATAGCATTAACCCCAACATCAGTATCCTTCAGAGGAGATGGGGCGCTTTTTAGCTTTTTAACAACCTGGGAAAAACTGTCATTCTTCAAATTCTCTGGGAACGAGGGGGCCAAATTCTGGAGCAAATGAGTGAAAGAAAATGAGATAAAAACGCACACTCCTGCACCTAAAGTAGGAATGAGTTTCTTGACAGTGTTATTAACTTTTTCATTATTTTCGTTTTTACTCAGTACATGAAAGCAAATAGTATTGTTAGAAAAGGATCGTCAGGAAGACTGGTCAAAATGATATACTGGATTTCAGATATATTTATAAAGCAAAGGTAAGGAATGAATGTGTTCTGTCTCATCACCTATCCAAGGTAATATGGGCCTGTGTGCACGAGCGCGCTTGACGATAAGGGATTTATGTAACATTATTCCTATTTCCGTTCTTTCTTTCATTTACAAAGTTCCATGCGTTCTTGTGTTCTCTAAGAATCTTCAGACAGTATCATTCTTACTAACATCAGTTTAATTTTTTCTTATTAAGACTTAAAAAACCCTAGACCTATCCTTATTTACTTTTCAACTATAGTAAACGTTCAAAACTTAGATGCTACTTCAACATTTCTTTATATCATTATTCATTTCGAGTGAGTCTGCCTAGCTTATAATTCTGGAAGTACCAGAATGACATAGAGCTTTTTCAGCTTTTAAAGGCTCCTTTTTTTATGCTAATGCACGAATAAAAACTCTTAACGATTGCAAATAATCTTATCATCTAATCAATTCTTACTGATTGCCCTAATTAGTCTCTGAGAAGAAACTCAAGTTAAAATTGCACTTTGATTACTAAAGTTATCATGATAGCATTATTTCTAGTGACAGACATGATGGGAAACTTAGCAGTAGCCGACACGGATGGACCAGAAAGCTAAAACGTAGCGTCCTTCAGGAATTAGACCTAACTGTTGGAATTCTGTCCTCACATAAAATACGAATTCATCCAAACATCCAACTCCTGACAAGGATATATTTCATACTGCAAGTACATTTAAATAAATTTAAATACATAAATATACTATACATATTTACACACTAGATACATTACATACATATACATATACACATATATATTACGCGTGTATGCGCACTCACCGTATAATATTAAAATAAAGATTGGTTTCCACTCAACATTTCACGACAAGTATGTAACCAGGCCCTTCTACAATGTCCGACTACTGGTTACATCAACAACACCTGTATCATTACTGGGCAATATTACAAAAAAAGAAACAGTGACGAACAAGAGGACTACACCTGCACTTACCTGTCATAGACGAGCTGTATGGAAAGGTATCCTGTGACCTGGCCGCTCGTGTCTTCAAGCTCTCCTAAAGTAACCGAAGTATCAGAACTGACGGAGTCACAGGACACAGCTCTCTTCAGCGTCTGACCAGTCATTCCCGCCAAGCCAGTATCGAAGCTGCCGCTGAGTCCGGCCGAGCTCGGGGGAGTATTTGAGAATCCTGCAGAACTTGGCGGTGTTTCTCCAAACATGACTTGTGAGGAGGCTGAATTCGGGGGTGTGGCTGTGATAAGGTCGGCGGAATTAGGAGGGGTGTCCAGAGATAAACGTCTGTTGATAGAGAGGTTGAAAATCCCCGGGGATACGGGTGAAGGCGAAGCATCCACCGAGGCTCTCCTGCTACCGAACACGTGGCGGTAAGTAGCAGAGCTTGGAGGGGTACTAGTTGAGGTCCTAGGGTTGTTGAAAGGGCTGTAAGGACTAGCGGAATTGGGCGGGGTTTCTGTTGACCCTTCCCCAACGATCCTCGCCGAGTTCGGCGGAGTGACTGGGAAAGTGGCAGATGTGGGAGGCGTTGATAAGAAATCGGAACTACTGCTAAGACTACTTTCGTCTGGCAATTGCCGCAAACGGGCACTCAGAGAAGCTATGTACTCTCTAACACGTCTAGTGCTGGCGTCTTCCTCAGATTCTACACTGTCCGTTGAGGTTTCTTCTGTTGTTCTCCCACCTAGCAAACTTGTTTCATTGCTAGTTGAGTCACTGAGTTTACTCTCCGAGGTGAAAGCAGTTTCCTCATCGACACTACTTAATGCTTTATCTCTGGCCAAAACACTACCTGATAACGAACCCCTCACTTTCTTACTCTCTTCCACGGCACTTGAGGAACTCTGATCGCTAAAGAGAGATCTGGAGGAAGTACTGGTGAAAGTGCTTTCCGTGGGCCACCAGTCTTGTGAAGTGTCTCTACTCCTCTCAGGCTTGACGCCAAGAAGTCTGAGACCGACCTCGACTTCCGCCAGTCTAGCAGGAATCTGAGATGCTGGGGCGTTGGTGGCAGTGTTCGGAGGCGTGTCTGGGATGTCATATGATCCAAGGAGGTCGGTTGACACTAGGGAGTCGTTTGCAGAAGGCAGACTCGCTGAGGACGTGGTGATAACCTTTTTAAAAAAAAAGATAAAAAGAAATTCATTAAAAACATTTACTTTTTCTTGGCAAGACTTCCATATTTAAACAGGAACGCACAAATACCTGCATATATATATATATATATATATATATATATATATATATATATATATATATATATATATATATGTGTGGTGTGTGTGTGTGTGTGTGTATTGACAAAGATATATAAGTTACAAACACTCAACTGCACAAGCACAAACACTAACATACTAACACATACGCACACACACACACACACACATATATATTCATAATATATATATATATATATATATATATATAATTATATATATTAATATATATATATATATATATATATATATATATATATATATATATAATATATATATATATATATATATAGATAGATAGAGGAAATGTCATACTACTATTAATCCTGCATCTTAATGTCGTTTACTCATATAATTCTGATATTTTAGAACTATAGTCTACCACTGGGGGAACAAATGGAACTTTGAGTGTCTTTGAGACAGCTTTGTCACTTACATGGATGGCTCAATTATGTCAGAGACGACAATTTGCTAACAGTTTTAAAATCTACAACAGGAAACTTTGAGAAACAAATTCTTAAACCATTTATAAACTGTTCACACGTAAATCTACTCTTAAATTACTACGATAATCGAAAGAAAAGATTTTAGATCAGAAAAGAACAGCTTCATATAAGATCTAATTTCTTATTGATATTTGATCAAATATAATTCAATTAAAAAATAAATAAATAAATAAATAAATAAATAAATAAATAGCATGAATGAAAATCGTATTTCCGAAATTACAGTTGTTATAAACGATATCGAAATATTATCTTTGGCTTAACAGTGTTAATTATGAGAGTTATGGAATATTCCATGCAAAAATTCTTAAAGAACTGCTTTATAAGTTAAGCCTAACAAATTTGAATTTATGTATAATAGATGGCCAATTTATTTTTAAACAAAAAATTTCGGTGTACCGGCACCATAAAGTCGTTCTTAATATACACACAACACTCAAAAATTTTTTAAATCAAGATGCATGAAGAAACCAGTTAATATGAAATTGTCCCAGTGTAATGGAAAGCGTTCCAGTACAACAGGTCTTCATAAAAATGAGTTGAAGACAAACTCTCTGCACCCTGAGAAACTTGAACTTGAATCCAATATTATTTCGTCTTTGTAAACCTCTTCATATAAAGACAACCGCTATGCATTTTTCACACCATCCATCAGAGGAGGGAATTGTGTTTGCCCGGAGTAGCATGCTCTTCTGCTTCCCTTCGTAAAATTTATATAAGCACCATTCAGTAAAGAGGCTTTGTACTGTCATTACTAAATGATTCCCACTTCCTTTCAGTCATTATATATAATAATTATATATATTAATATATTAATTATATATATATAAGAGATTATATAATATATATACTATATATTATATAAATATATATATAATTATATATGTTATAATATATATGTATATATATATCTATATTATATATATATATATATATATATATATATATATATATATATATATATATACAAACTTAAACTGGTCAGCCGTGGATGAAGGACTTGTGCAGCAAACTCCCATATGACCCACTTTATACACATACAGAGATAGCTAGCTCACCACCAGCACGCTGAATCCCTTATACACGCTGTCTTGCAAGCAATCTTGTGCTTCCTTTGACATACCTCCGTCACGCCATTTATTGACTTCCCTTTATATTAATGCATACAAATCATACTCTCTTTCTCGAATTTATCTTACTTTCAGTGCTCATTACTACATATTTCTGATTCTCATTATCATCACAGCCTTACTTTTAGTCACATCTACTTAACGTTTCCCTTTTGCAAACGCTTTCAAACTTGTTCATACCACTCCTCTTTAATATCCCTAATCACCTCTGCTTCGTAACTAGAACTGGAATACAAAATTTAAGTCAATGCCAAGCGCTAGGAATTATGAGGTCATTCAGCAATTAAACTGAAATTGACAATAAATCAGTTTTTAAAGGTGGTATAGGAGGAAAACGTCGCAGTCGCACTATGACATAATTGTCAAGAGAAGGTGGAAAGTAAGATGTTGATGTAAGGGGCCGAAAGGACTCTGCAGTGTCTACGGTGAAGAGCAATGACGGCACTCCTGTATAACATCTCCAAACATTAGGCATTATAATTTCACAGCCCATCTTATCTCACGACTTTGCACCTCTGTCTACTGTACTCTTTCTGATTTCATCTCACAGTTCCATCTATGATGGTATAACACAGCCAAAGGATGATACAACATCCTTGCCTTGGCCACATTTTTACATCAAGCTAACTCATTATTTCTACGATACAATTTTTTACCCCTTAAAGTAACTTGGCCTCTATAGCAGACAGTCTTCACACCCTCTGTCTATTATAACATTACATGCTTAACATACATACATAAGTTAAGTATCTCTTAGTTTAACCAGAACACTTATACGTGGCTAGGAACTAAATGGTGACCTAGCAACGGGACCTACAGCTTATTGTGGGATCCGAAACACAATATATCGAGAAATTAATTTATCACCAGAAATAAATTCCTCTGATTCCACGTTATATACGTAAATTTATACATACATATATATACACATATACATACATAAGTACATACATACACACACACACACACACACACACATATATATATATATATATATATATATATATATATATATATATATATTATATCAAACATAACACGGCAAAAATATATATATAAATAAGTATCACCTGTGGTGATGAGTGATACACAAATCACGTTTTAATGTGGTGGTTTTCATACTCTTAACTACTTTCAAACTCATATATATATATATATATATATATATATATATATATATATATATATATATATATATATATATATATATATATATATATATATATATATATATATATACATATATATATATATATATATATATATATATATATATGTATATATATATATACATATATATAATATATATACATATATATATATATATATATATATATATATATATATATATATATATATATATATATATGTGTGTGTGTGTATCTTATAAAACTACTCCTACATGAAGGCACTAGTTACTGTGACTCTCATAACTTGTAGCTATCAGGTTTTATCGTTTGTTAATGAAACTTCATGAAACTGACAATTAGAACAACCAGTTGGGTCTCTGTAAAAAATTGTTACTTTCAAGCAGTAGTAAACGCAGCATAAGTTAGGTATTGTACCTATATTTATATATTTCTAACTGATGAAATCGATGCAACTTGTTGAAGGTCATTTGTCCTTTCTTAGTGGAATGCTGTTTTGGATGTCTCCCTCTGCCAGGGATTTACCTCTTCTGGACACAGTGTCTCGTGATGGTAGGTTTCTGTTTTCTAACATTAGCAGTTATGACCTGGACCATAGACGGATGGTCTCTTGTTTGTAAATGTTTAATAAGTTGGATTTTAAAAGAGATCTTCCACATAAGCAATTGTCCGAGATCCTCTTTCTCTGCACAGAGCAACCAGATTTGCTGAAGAGCAGCACCAATAGGCTGAGAATGCGCCTCGCTGTCGAGATGTTCTTTTACAGAAGTCCTTTATTCCTCACGCCGTTGGACTGTGGAACATTCTCCCCGAGGATTTTGTGCAATAAACCTCAAACGGTTAAGCAAGATGCAACACATTCCTACCACAAAGCAATTCTGTTTGTATTTTAGAATTAACTTAAATCTTTATGTATTAATTCATTTATTTGTTAACTGACCTTTTTTTTCTAATAACTGATCTTTTCTTTCTTTTTTCCTGTTACCTTCTGTTACTTTCTTCTAAAAAAACCATATGTTTTGAAAGTGGACCAACCGGCTGGTGTTTCAGATCTACTGTCCAAAGAAACCATCAGACTGGTATAACAATGTGTAGAGTTTCTTATCATGGAATTGATACAGTTGTTGTCATGAGAAATTCATGAGATCAGATCTGCGTCTGACACTGAGATTTGTATCCCTGCGACACTTTTTGTCTTTTAATTTTTGTTATGATTTTTCTTAATATTACTTAGAAGTGATTTATTGGTTGTTCAAAATTTTAATTATATGGAATATGAAAGAATTATGATCTGTCTACTACAGTTTTGATGAAATTGTTTCGTATACCTTCATCTGAGATGACCATTTACGGTGAAACCTTACAGCCATCTCAGTGAGGCATTTCATATACCTCACATGCTTGTATCGAGTGTTTTGTAACCGTGCGAAACGAGCATAACGTCATAGAGGACTTACTTGTTTATTGCGAGAAATGACTTCATTACCAATTGTGACTTTGGGACTTGAGCTATTACGCTGCTAAGATTACCATTAGATGCTTCTGTTCTTGACTCCCCTTGGACTCTTTGGACCGATAATATCAACGTGTGATGTTTTCGTAAGTTAATGCGAACGCCAAATGTAAGATGAACGGCCCACACACATTTCGATAAGAGTAATTACAACCTTTGAACGGCGTCCACGACAATAGCTGTTGTTATGGTACGTAACGTTAAATCAATAAATCATTATATTATTCGAACTTCTTCGTACCTTTGTATCTTTTTCATGGCTTTTTGAATTGTCTTGGGTAAAGGATAAATTTTATCATCACCTGAACAGAAGTCCTGACGGCGTCTAAGATCTAAGCTACAATGACCCATTGTCCCAATTAATTTCTGTTTCCTCCTCTGTACAAATTTATTTAATACTAACTATAGGTCCTTGTTCGTTTAGAAGAATCGGCGAAAGGAATTCAAATGTTAAACTGGAAGACTTTCTTGCAAAGAAAAAAGAAGGAAGGTTTTAACCTATCTATCCATCATATATATATATATATATATATATATATATATATATATATATATATATATATATATATTATATATATATATATATATATATATATATATATATATATATATATCTATGGGGATACAATCCACAATGAAGTAAATTCCTCTTGTAGTTTAAAATATATGTTACTTGTATAGGATTAAAGCTTTCGACCATCAACTGAGGTCTTGTTCACTAAAGTGAACAAGACCTCAGTTGATGGTCGAAAGCTTTAATCCTATACAAGTAACATATATTTTTAAACTACAAGAGGAATTTACTTCATTGTGGATTGTATCCCCATTTACTTAGAGGTACGACATAGTACCTGGCTTCTGCATATATATCTATATTTATAATATATATATATATATTATATATATATATATATATATATATATAATATATATATATATGTGTGTGTGTGTATTTTATATATGTCTATATGTATAGTATGTATGTATGTATTATATATAAATATATAGCGATCTATCTATCTATCTATCTATATATATATATATATATATATATATATATATATATATATATATATATATATATATAAGTCAACAGATACAAACATGAAAATCGACAACGGTAATCTTTAACCTGATGAAGACTATATTTTTTCCATCATGCAACTAACAAAAATATAGCGTTTACCAATTAAAACATATCACTACGAAATATCGTAAAATATTTTTAATCTTACAACGAAAATTCCAGCTTTCTCTGGGGCCTTATGCGTTACACCCGAAATCGGACAACTCGTATACCGGTTCTCAATCTCCTGACTGATGATTCTTTTGAAAGAGATTACTCCCGGCTTACCCCTGGTATGGATATGGATGGCGCCTTTATTGAATGCGAATCAAAACAACGAACATGGGACTGGCACATTATTGTTTCTCATAAACTTTCATCTTTCTTTACGTTAAATGTTTTCACCAATAAACTGTTTACAGTTACAAAAGAGTTATATCTAACTTTAGATTAAAATTAAGAGTTCTTGATTGGTTCATCCTTCCACTACGGATTAAGGATGAACATCATGTGGAGATCACTTCCTCTACGTGAGCCTCATCAATAATGCGCAGAGTTTCCATTACCCCACTAAGCTACTTACCTCTATCGTGCACACATACTCTAGCGATTTATGAATACTAGGTCTCTCCGGCATCAACACATCTTCAACACCAGCACATTCTCGGTCTCCCCCTTTCCTCCAATACTTGGTCATTATACATTTTTTGCACTTACCTATTGTCGAGTTTACTTAAGCAAACCATCTCAAAGCACCATGAACCACCTTTTCATTTATCCGACCATTTTTACTGCGTCTTCGTAAGCCTAATTTTCTATCCCTCCCAGACCTTTCTTCCTTCCAAATATACCACAGAAACGGTTCATCTTAACTATGTTTTCCCTCTCTCGTTATCATTCATCATTCAGGCATCTTGTCCTTAAAGGAGACGTGACACTATCATGCTTTCATGTGATCATTTGCTTTCAAAAATACTCCTCTAAGTCTTCAAAGACTTTTGCACTGTTCCTACTACCTTTCTTGCTTTACCTGTTTTGGAATTAAACTCTTCACTCATTCTGCCGTCACCTGTCACATTTATTCTTTAATACCTGCTTGAATAAACCATTCCCATTCTTCCAATATCCATATTAACATTCACTGCTCCATCTCTTACGCATCCATAAAGCTTTCCTCTTGCCAACTTTCTCTTTCATAGTCCTCTTACAAAACTATCTCCTACAAACATCATCTATTTCACACTCCATACACTCTCATTTTCCAAGCCAAGAAATTTGCAGCCATATTGCATTCCTATAATTGTATCCTCTCATTATTCCATCTGTGCAAATATTAAGCCCACTTGTAAAAATTACAATATACAGATAAATAGATAAATAACTAATAACATGTGCAATAACTGAAGTCACACAAGTGATCGCATTTCCTCCTTTCCCTCGTAATTCTACCAAAATATTTCGAGCATCGTCAGTCGCCAGTTATCTAATAATCTGAGAGATGTGCGCGGAAGAGACCGTAATCTCCTTTGGCGAAAGCTATTATAATTGAGGGTCTGCGCTGATGCCTTCCAGGGCTAATGATGGGAAGCGTTTGTTTACGCAGTTGTTGTTCTTTTGTCGACAGAGTGTTTCTCCCTAATGGACGGCCATTATATGTTATGAATGCCAGCTTCTCCCTTATCTTCTTCCTTTCATTATGATGGCGAAGTGGTCTGTGCTTATATCGGTTTTTCAAATGATTTTTTTCAGTTCTAAATTAAGAGCCTGAAATCAAGAAATCTAATTCTATAAATAGTATATTTAAAACATTAAAGCTTTCCACAATTCCGGTATCTTACCATTCTTCAACATCTTAGCTGTCTTTGTAACGTCTTCCTCAGTCACTCTCCCCAGCATTCTAAACCTTGAATTAATCCTTTTCACTTTTCAATTCAGCGCTGCCTCTCATCTATCATCTAAATTCAACACATTTTTTAAATACTCACTCCACTGGCCAATGGACTGCATTCATTTTACAAACAATCTCACAACTTCATTTTTTATTCAATGATCAATTTGTGTATTGAGATGTCACACTTCATTTCCTTCACTATAGAACACCTAATTCTCCCCAAAGTTCTTACTCTCTTTTTCTCTCGCATTTCTCCGTTTCATCTCCGCCTCTGCATACGGTACCCGATCCCCTCTTCTGTCCTACAGCTGAACCTCAAATAATTACTTTCTTCCCTTTACTAAACCTGTTTTTTCCTCATTTGACATCTTACTGTTTTAATTCCCGTTTCTAACCTTTCTGAAATTTTACTCAATCTCGTCGATTCCTTCCATCCCTCTGCTTTGAGACCTAGCTCAAATTTCAATTATTTCTCGATATATTTTCCCACTTCTCATCAAGCTCACTTTTCTTAACTACATTTGCAACCACTGCTCCAAACAAATAATCTATAGATATACCTTACAATTACGTACACAAATTTTTTTTTATTGACTATGCTTTACTACAAAATTAGTAAACTACAAAATACGCATACGCTTCTTTGAAAACCTTCAGAATCCAACAAATAAAGCCGCTACCGAAATACATTTCCACAAACTCTCTCCCTTGTCATTTATACCTCGATTCCACCTTTACCACATCATCTTTTTCTGCAACCTATCTTTCCTCTAAGAATAACAATAACTAATTCTAATAGCTTCACTTATAGTTTGACAGAAAGTAAAAGAATAGTTATGCCTTTGAATTCGGATAATAATAATAATAATAATAATAATAATAATAATAATAATAATAATAATAATAATAATGTTCCCTACTACTACAACAACTACTACTACTACTACTACTACTACTACTACTAATAATAATAATAATAATAATAATGATGATGATAATAATAATAATAATGATAATAATAGAAACAACTGACGACCATGATCACTGATAGTCAATGACACTTAAAAAATTGATACATATATGAAATGGAAAATAAGATTCGTCAAGAGGGATTATAATAGATAGTTCGGAAATAATGAATGCTTGATGGTTCTGAAGTTCACATAACAAGAGATTTTTCCATGCAAGATATCTACCCGTCTTTCATGTACGTTAGTCAATTTTAAGTGTCGAAAATATAGATGACTTCTGTACTGATAACCTTAAGCACTTCCCTCCTCAAATAAAGTGAGCGGAGTGGGATTGTAGAACAGTGCTGAATAATTTATCTTTCATTTGAAGTAGCTTCATGAATAAGTGATTTAAATAACGTAGTCAAGATGTAAGAGACAATTTGATTTTTGAATAGTGAGAGAAAAAATCTGATTCACAACAAAAGCTAAGAATTCTTTTACACAGTAGAAGAGCTTTTCTAAGAAGACTTAATCTACTACCATTACATACCAAATGAATTTTTGAAAAATAAATGAATACTAATATTAGCATCAATAAAGGGTCATAGGAACTTAACATATTACACCTTACCTCAGAAATAATATTCTCCCCAGTTGTACTTTTGACTTCTTCTTTGCATGGTTTATCATCCTTCATGGCACTCGGGGGGCTACTTTCTCTTTCGTTCGATATACTTTTACTGAATACTTCATTCACAGTCTGTTTGCTGGTACTGAAAATGTTTTTAGTTTCGTAATTATTGTCCCCGTAAAGGGTTGAGTTAAAGTTTCTGGTATCGTATCTGTTATCTGCGACAGGGCTTTGTGCATTAATATTATGGTACGTGTAAGGATTTGTGGCTGCACTGTTGTGCGTCTCAGTGCGAGTCGTCGTGCTTTCGTAGGTAGTGTTTTCTTTGCTCACAGCCATAAGATTCTGCCCTACACTTGTACTACTATCATCCACAGCCTTCTTTTCACCTATTTTAAGGTCTGCACTAACTGCAGCACTGCGATCACCTATCGCTCTGTCAGCACTTACATCTTTATCATCACTTTCGTCTCTGCTACCAAAAATCTTCTGTCCGGCACTTAAATAACTACTACTACTACTTTTGTCAAAAATATCTTCGGATTGGAATCTCTTCTCTTCAGTGTTCTCATTGAAACGACCACCACTGGAATCTCCACCCCCACCACTAAATGTCGTATTACTAGGAAACATCTTCTCTCCTGCAGTCTGGTGTCTTCTGCCGCCACTTAGATCTTGGCTGCTGCTGATGCTGATAGAGGAAGTCACCATGTCCTCCAGCCTGTCTCTCCCGCCGGACGTTGGACTCTCATGGCTGAGCAAATCCATCGTTTCTTGTGGCACTGACGGAGTTGATTCTGGAATAGGTCCGTTGACGTTCCTCTCGACGTCAAAGATGTTCCTGCTCCCTTCGGACAAAGGTGCGTACGTGGAGCGGTGACCACCAACGGACGAGTATGGAGTGGAGGTTGCGGACAAGTCTACGGAGGTTTCCTGTGTGATTGTGACCTCTGAAGACTCATCGGGTGGAATCCAAGAGGCTCTGAAGGGGTTAGTTGAACCTCTTTTCGGACTTCCCTGCTGAGAGGCCACTAAAAGCTCCTGGAAGGAAGGGAGAAAATTTGGTTGCTTTCTGCCGAATTTTTGGCTTACATTGGCAGAGGCTACCGAAAATATCACATATCTTCATTATTATTGTAAATTATCAGCCGTCCTCGTCACTCAGTTATTAGATTTGATTTTTTATATTAGGTCGTTTTGTCGAATTCCCCTTTTCGTTTCTCAAAACTTACTGAACTTCTGTAATTAGTTTAAAGATCATTTATCTTTGAAGTATATAATGAAGTAATTATCATTTTATTTCCCGACTTAAGCTATACAGATATAATGCTAGGGCCTAAGTCTTCACTTTGTATAACTCGTATTTCATTTTCACTTTATAACCCCTCTGTATTACTTAGTAAATGACTCTGTCCCAAGATATTCATCTTTGGTACTTGCTGTTTAAGAGAAAGTACCGGTGAAAGCTCCCTTTTTGAATTGTTATTTTGCAATCATAATTTTTCAATCTAAAGTACATATTAATTGTCCTACCAAGCAACAAAATGAAAAAGTGCGCACCAATTCAAATTTGTTCAAAGAAAATTAATCTCAGTATTTCATTGCATAAATATTCCTAAATCAACACTTCATTTACTTTTTATCTGTAATACAAGCGTAATGTTCACCACTATATTTAGCGAGAGAGCAACGTTAGTTAGATACTTTGTTCATTATTGAAAGATAATGGTAATTCAACACACGTACCTTACTAGAGTCCCGGCGCTGGATTCGCCCCGTTAGAGAGCGATTGGAGTCCCTCCTGTCCAGTATGGGAGCGGGTCTAGAAGGTTCCGGGGGGGTTTCCACCATGGACCCTAAACCTCCAATGCTACTTGCCGGAGACGGTGACCCTTCGCAGCTGTCAGTCCAACCTCCGACTCTGCAAAAGGAGAAGAATACGACTAGAAAAAATAGAAACGAAGTAACAACTACATATAAACTAACAGACCAATAAAGAAAATGAATGTGTGAAACTTTCCGAGCGTCAACGATGATTGTTTGAGCATATGAGGACTACTCAAAAAGCCTGTAATAATAATAATAATAATAATAATAATAATAATAATAATAATAATAATAATAATGGTAATGAAGAATAGTAAGAAAAGGAGAGCCAACCTAGGCGTGGCATGGCTTGACTACAAGAAAACCTTCGATATAATACCGCACACGTGGCTAATAGAATGTCTGATAATATATGGGGAAGAGGAAAACACCATCAGCTTCCTAAAAAATACAATGCGCAATTGGAATACAATACTTACAAGCTCTGGGATAAGATCATAAGACTAGCAGAGGTTAATATTAGGAGAAGGATCTTTCAAGGCGACTCACGTCCCCCATACTCTTCGCGTATGCCATGATTCCCATAACAAAAGTACTGCAGACGATGGATGCTGGGTACCAACTCAAGAAAGGAGGCAACAGAATTAACCATCTCATGTTCATGGACGACACCTAGCTGTACAGTAAGAGCATCAAGGAAATAGATACCCTAATCCAGACTGTAAGGATTGTATCTGGGGACATCAGGATGGAGTTTAGAATAAAAAAAAAATTGCAGAAAGCCATAAACACATGGGCAGTAACAGTAATCAGATACAGCGCAGGAGTAGTGGTGTGGACGAAGGCTGAACTCCACAGCAAAACCCAGAAAACTAGGAAACACATGACTAAAAAAAGCACTATACCCAAGGGCAAATACAGATAGACTATACATAACACGAAAGGAAGGAAGGAAAGGTCTACTAAGCACCGAGGACTGCGTCAACATAGAGCAGAGCACAGTAGCAATAACTAAAATTCAGTGAAGACGAGTGGCTAAAAAGTGCAAGGGAAGAGTGGCTGATAAACATAAACAAAGACCCAGTAATATACAGCGACAGGACAATGAAAAACAGAACAGAAGAATGGCACAGCAAACCAATGCACGGTCAGTACATGAGACACACTAAAGAACTGGCTAGCAATGAAACACGGCAATGGCTACAGAAGGGAGAACAACACAAGAAGAAAACATAAAGAATGCTAATTGCGGCACAGATATGTTCAAAGAACAAGATATGGAAATAACATCTCGCCCATATGCAGGAATTGCAATATGAAAGACGAGGCCATAAACCACATAGCAAGCGAATGTCCGGCGCTTGCACAGAACAAGTACAAAAAGAGGCATGATTCAGTAGCAAAAGCCCTCCATTGGAGCCTGCGCAAGGAACACTAGCTAGCTTATAGAAATACTGGGTAAGAACACCAACCTGAGGGAATACGATCAGGCAAAGATCCTCTGAGACTATGGTATCAGATCAGATAGGTTGATACGTACAAATAGACCAGACTTGACGCTGATTGACAAAACCAAGAAGAACTGATGTAGCAATACCATGGAACACCAGAGTAGATGAGAAAGAATGAGAAAAAATTGATAAGTATCAACACCTAAAACGGAAATAAAAAGAATATGGAATGTGCCAGTGGAAATTGTATCCATAATCATAGGAACACTAGGCACAATCCCAAGATCCTTGAAAAGGAACCTGGAAAAACTAGATGCCGAAGTAGCTCCAGGACTCATGCATTGGTACCGCCATATTTATCGACTAATTAACAATTTAATATTGTTTTCGTGTTTCTTTACCCGCCGTTGCTCAGTTGAAAAATATCTCGGTATATATTACACAAACATTAAGCTACAAATGTCGTTTAATATCCAATTCGCTCTACCTCGGATATGATACCGAATGGGAATTATTACTGATAAGTGGTCGTCACCTGGTGAACTCGGACCGCCTAACAGCGAAAACCAACGAAGTTCAGGGACGCTCTACACCACTAGACTGTCAAGAAAGGTATTATATACGTTGATACTGACTTTGCCGTAGATATCCCTGTGGTCCACCAGATGACGAACCACTTATCAATTATGATCCCCCTTCGGTATAATAACTGTGGTAGAGCGAATTGGATATTAAACAATATTTGCAGTTTAATGTTTGCGTTTATAAAATGTCACAGTGATGCGATCAAAATTATTATACATGGTGTGTGTGTGTATGTAGGCAAGGACATATAGTATTCATTTTCTACAAGTCATCTTCCAATCCGATTCCTACGTTATAGTCTTTACTCGACCACTATCCTTTCTGTGATATTTGGCAGACTCCTCATCCTTTCGCAGTTTATACGATATAATCAAAATCTTTTAAAAGTCTCGTGGTACATTATGCCTGAGAATTTTTACTTTGAATACTGAATGTGAGTGGGGTTTTTTTCGCAACAAGGAATGTCATTTTACATACATTGTGAATATTTAAAGTGAAGTAACTGCAGCAATTAAACAAATAAATATTTGTAATTAACATGAGAGAGAGAGAGAGAGAGAGAGAGAGAGAGAGAGAGAGAGAGAGAGAGAGAGAGATATTCAACAGGTAAAATGTTACAGAAATATTAATGGATCGTGTGTGTGGGTCATACAGGATTTTTGTTTACTAAAAAGAGAAAAATGTAACAACTAATATATATTTTCCTTTGCTAGAAGCAGAAAATTCTGCCTGTAAACTCATCGAGTGAAGTATGTGTTTTTCTTTATATTTTGCCGAAAAAGTGAAAACTGAATTCATGCAATCATTTCACATACCGTAAATGTTGTGTTTTCTCTTATTTGCCTAAATTATAAAAAATATTAGCAAACTACAAATCTTAAATAAAACAAACAAGGAAAGAAAATGCCAGAAGAAATAAGACAACAAATTTTGATGTTATAGGAAAAAATAAAGTGAATGAAACGTTAGTGCGGTAATGAAACTTATTGTTAAAAAATATGGAAAACAGTTGAAGGCGAGGAGGACGAAGAGAATAGTAGTGTGAAAATTTGGAAGAAAAAAAAGAAGAGATGATAAATAACACGAGTGAAAACAGGAAGAGAAAGGAAAAATAACAGTGGAAGAGAATTTATAAGGGGCAACTTTATAGTAAGAAGATAAAACCAAGAAGAAATATATCCTAAAAAAACTTAACGGAAATTTGAGGGTCCCTGTCAAAGACCCCCGACAGCTACACCAGGAATCTTGCCCGACTCTCTCGGACAATCACCTCCAATGAAAGTGAAAATGGTGAGAATTCTTCAAGGAATCCTCAATAAGATTGGAAAGGATCGAATCCTATAAACTGACTCGTCGGAATGTCTCAAAGAAATTGAAGACGGTATTGAACCAACGCCGAGAAAGCAAGTAGCAGAGGCGACGAACGTTGTTGAATGGCCTTCGTCAGAAGGATTTTCTATGGGGAGAGGGTAAGTGTAATTAGTATATATATATATATATATATATATATATATATATATATATATATATATATATATATATATATATAATATATATAACCATTTATGTACACATATACTATATGATAATACATATAGGCACACACACACACACACACACACATATATAAAAAAACTATATATATAA
>NC_061109.1:96872694-96875194 GCF_015104395.2 Macrobrachium nipponense | reverse complement strand
AAAAAGATGACAGATATCATGTATTCTTTTTCCTTAGAATTCGATGAGATGCGAATAAAGAGAGGAAATATCGTAACCCTTGACAGCGTGGATGATAACGAGGCAGAGGCATAGAATGTAAAGTTGGGGAGTAAGATGAAACAAATTCCCCATCACACTCCGGGGTTAACTGATCGCCAATGAAAGAAATGTGAGAAGTGCTGGCCAGTGTTTTCAAAAACTGCTTGATAGGAGCTGGTGAACTTTCTTTCGATTCAAGGAAAAACAACATTTGAAGCAGAGTCTCTGGCAAAGAGGCAGCGGCATGTGCCCAAGGATCCACAGGAGGGGTAATGGCGCAGTCAGTGATGAGACAAATGAACTAACTGCCTTCGATTCATTCTTGTCCGAAGGTATGCAAATGGATGCACTCGAAATATGAGAAGCACATTTTGAGACGGACGGAAGAACTTGTGATATCGAAACAAAACTTAATTTTCAAAGCAGTTTGCCAGTTGATGCAGTAGAATCCCTTAACAACAATCTAGAAGTAATTTGAATCAAGTGAATGTAATTTACTTAAAGAAAAGTTAGAAAGTATTCAAGATGAAGTTTGTGGATTCCTATTCAACCAGTTTCACATCGGAAGCGATAGATTATGAAAGAAATATTAACAAAAGGGACTGAATTATCAGCAACAGCATAGGGGTAAAGCTAGACCAGTACATGTATGCAGTAGGGAGGGATAAACGTAAGAATTAAGGAGGATCAACCGCATGGATTTGCTCCGGGGGAAAGAAAAGGACATAATATTTAGTCGTTTCCCTGGACAAAGCTCTAGAGCCGCCAAGATGGCAATAGGAAGGAGAGTTACGTAGATTTATGGTTGCTGAGAATTTCATTAACATAAGTCAACAATTTCTATTTTCTTAGATGGTGACCAGATTAAAATATTAGGGTCTTTCATAGTCAAAGGCAAATTTATTCTAGCAAAGTAAACTAGTACAGCAGATTGAAGAGCGGCTTAAAGGAGTGCAAACAGCGGTAAACCAGAATCTCCGCAGATGACTAAAGAACAGGAGCTTTCAGATTAAACTTTGAAGAGAGGAAGCTCTGTGGAGGAAAGGATAAAGGTTTCGGAAACCGCGATTATACACATCCCAGTAAAAAGTACCATAACTTTGGGTCACCGATATGACAACAAACGACCCATAAAAAAGTCAAGAAGGGCCGAATGTCAGTTCCCAAGAGGCTTCAAAGTGCATCATATGCTTGTGAAATGGAGAGGATGTGGAGAAACGATCAGATGATTACAGTATGTCCATAACTATCAGAAACGATTTTAAGTGCTGAAGTATTCTTCCCAAACATTAGTTATAAGAAAGGCCGGAAATTCATCATTTGCCACATCACTGGGAGCTGAATGAGACTTAAGTGTCAGCAGTGACGTGGCCGAAGAAGGAAGGACGGCTCTATTATTTGTTTAAAAATAGCAAAGGTAGAGAATAACAGATTACTCACCATCACGTAGGTGATCTTCGAAATAAGCGACCAAATGTAATGCTTGAGGTATACTTAGTACGGACATCACCTTTAAAACTAAAAATATTTCTAATAAACTCTACAGCTTTTTATCATTATCTATTTAATCTTTCTAATTACGCTTTACCAAACTTGTCAATGACGAATCTCATAGTAAATATCACACGTATGAAACAAATCACAAGACAAATTTCCAAGTTTTCTATCTTTGAAAACATTCCTTCCGAGAGAAAAGCGACTCGTCCACAGACTGATTGTACCATATTGTCGGCGAGCTCCTAGATAATGTGTGTAAAAATAAGCCTTTCCAACTTATGTTGGTTATACTTAAAATTTCATTTCCTTTAATATATGAATTAATTCATATACAGAGAACTATGTATTTAAATATGTGGGAAATGAACTCAAATAGTGAAGTTTCGGTTTATTTTTACCGCAAATTAAGAAAAAAATGTTACACGAACCACCCCGTCAGAAGTTGATAAAGGAGTAAGCGAGTAATTCTTGACCTCTGAATGAATAAGAACTAATAGTGCATCATTATTTTATAGCCACCACATGAGTCACCTACACATGTTTTTTTTTCCTTATTTGTTGGCACAAGTGACGGCAATATATTATGAACTATGACATGAAGAATTTTGCCCTTATTTTCTAGCTGAAACACTCATACCACAACAACCACACTGCAGAACCAATCATTGTACGAAAAGATTTTAAGGAAACTTTCCAAAACCGTTTCTTCTTACTATAACGTTAACTATATTCTTGCTTATTGATTTCTTCCACTTTCCCAATTCTGACGTATCAAGCCACTCAGGAGGGGAGTTTCTCGTCACCTCGGAATGTACGAACATTGACACCATCCTTATTTCTATATTTACATGATTAGAAGGCTTCCCTTCTCATGGGCTTCGTTACGAGAGGGGAAAATATTGTTTCCTCGATTGTGCCACCTCGGGAACATGCCAGGGACATT
>NC_061109.1:96852458-96872194 GCF_015104395.2 Macrobrachium nipponense | reverse complement strand
TATACATATATATAATATATATATATATATATGAATATATATACATATATATAATGAATATATATATATATAAATATATATATATACATATTTCTTAAATATATTGGTATAATATATGTACGTTTATATACAAACTCACACACACACACACACACACATATATATATATATATGTGTGTGTGTGTGTGTGTGTGTGTGTGTGTCATTACGCAAAATGCCCAAATAGAGGATTTGAATTCAGAAGTTATCATCGTTCCATTTTAAAGGAACCATACATAGGATGAAGTAGCAAAACCTAAAAACTCTCCATGGGATGAAGAATGGACTTGAATGAAAACGGTCCTAGATATCATTACAGACATCAATCCAAATAGTTACAAGACACTGCGTTACCTAACTTTGCTGATTGGAAGATTATCGAAATAGCTACTGGGCGGAAAACACACATACACACACACACACACACACACACACACACACACACATATATATATATATATATATATTATATATATATATATATATATATATATATATATATATATATTCAATCAGATGAGAGCATTAAAAATGGTTCAGGAATCCACCAAACATTGTGAAGAATATTTTATTAGGAACGTTTCATACTACTTCAGAGTACATCTTCAGCTGTAATTATAAATTGTGACAATTTAATTAACAGTAAAATAACACATTAAGACTAAAACATCAAGATAATAAGTTAATTAAAAACCTTAGAGAACATTTAAAACAAGCAATAGACTAAAACTTTAAGAAATATGGTAATTAAAATTTATAGAAACATTTAAAACAAATAAAAGAGGGACAAGTACCCTAAGCGAAATCATTCCCTTTTCTCTACTTTCGCTTAGGGTACTTGTCCTCTTTTTATTTGTTTTAATGTTGCTATAAATTTTAATTACCATATTTCTTAAAGTTTTAGTCTATTGCTTGTTTTAAATGTTCTCTAAAGTTTTTAATTAACTTATTATCTTGATGTTTTAGTCTTAATGTGTTATTTTACTGTTAATTTAATTGTCACAATTTATAATTACAGGCTGAAGATGTACTCTGAAGTAGTATGAAACGTTCCTAATAAAATATTCTTCACAATGTTTGGTGGATTTCCTGGACCCTTTATATATATATATATATATATATACTATATATATATATACACTATATATATATTATATATATATAAATACACTATATATAGTACACTATATATATATATATATATATATATATATATATATAATATATATCTATATATATATATATATATAATATGTATATATATATATATATATATATAGAATATATATTCTAGTCAGATCACAGATCTACGTGATGTTAGTGTACGTGAATACCACAATAAAAATAACAAGCGCTTTTCATGCTTATTCGTGCAACGTCGGGGCACAAAATTTTGTATCCAGGACGATGTGAATAGACGGGAAAGGCTTGTTACTTCTCTGTAGCCTTTTGTGTTTATATACACTCATGTATATATATATATATATTATATATATATAAATATATATATATATATATTATATATTATTGACATTAAATGTCAACCTATCTTCCTGTCCTATATATACTACATACATACACACACCACAATATATATATTATCTATATATATATACATATATATGATATATATATATATATGTGTGTATGTATATATATATTATTTGCCACCACAAGCACCTTGAAGTTAATCTTTTGTTTAGTACAAAAAAGGCAGCAAATTCATTTGGACATTGATGTTTAAGATTTTTGTTTGTTATCAGGCAAGAACTTATTTTTGGGTATACATCATTAAAAGAAAAATGTTTAAATCAGTAGAATAATTAAAGACGAAAGAAATAACGAGATTATTCTACCAGTTCTGACAATTAATAGGTTCACCTGAATAGGTGAAATACATATAAGGCTGTAAATTGATTATGTATTTCTTATTTAATAGTTTCATGAACTTTTAGGTACTTACATGCGATGTATTTTTATATAGATATATAATGAATCTAGAATTTATAACAATATGTAAATATGACTCACTTATGTGCAAAGCACACATGCCATAGCACGCATACGTATGTGCATGTGAAATTATGTTTGATAGCAGATCAGTTGCAGTGATAGTGCAGTGGAGTGAGTGATGAGTCGGTGATTTTGGAGTGGGCGATAACGTGATTGGGATGATTTTTAACGGGCATTCTTTTTCTCAATTTATATATCCTGGATAGCATGCAAAATTATATCAAATGGCCCACTAAATGGCAGCTAAAGTAATACTGGCTTACGCAGTGATAAAGATATAATGGGAGTGATGGAAGCAAATGAGAACCAAAGACCTTCCTATTGTACCTGAAATGTTAATTGTCTGACTAATGAGTTAAAAAGCTCCTAGGATCACGATTTTTATAAATTCCAAATATCATTTGGTTTTCTCTACATGGATGGATTTTTCGGAATACTGGTAATACTCAGTACAAGGACTGTAGATGTTTAAAAACGATGACAGATATCATGTATTCTTTTTCCTTAGAATTCGATGAGATGCGAATAAAGAGAGGAAATATCGTAACCCTTGACAGCGTGGATGATAACGAGGCAGAGGCATAGAATGTAAAGTTGGGGAGTAAGATGAAACAAATTCCCCATCACACTCCGGGGTTAACTGATCGCCAATGAAAGAAATGTGAGAAGTGCTGGCCAGTGTTTCAAAACTGCTTGATAGGAGCTGGTGAACTTTCTTTCAATTCAAGGAACAACATTTGAAGCAGAGTCTCTGGCAAAGAGGCAGCGGCATGTGCCCAAGGATCCACAGGAGGGGTAATGGCGCAGTCAGTGATGAGACAAATGAACTAACTGCCTTCGATTCATTCTTGTCCGGAAGGTATGCAAATGGATGCACTCGAAATATGAGAAGCACATTTGAGACGGACGGAAGAACTTGTGATATCGAAACAAAACTTAATTTTCAAAGCAGTTTGCCAGTTGATGCAGTAGAATCCCTTAACAACAATCTAGAAGTAATTTGAATCAAGTGAATGTAATTTACTTAAAGAAAAGTTAGAAAGTATTCAAGATGAAGTTTGTGGATTCCTATTCAACCCAGTTTCACATCGGAAGCGATAGATTATGAAAGAAATATTAACAAAAGGGACTGAATTATCAGCAACAGCATAGGGGTAAAGCTAGACCAGTACATGTATGCAGTAGGGAGGGATAAACGTAAGAATTAAGGAGGATCAACCGCATGGATTTGCTCCGGGGAAAGAAAAGGACATAATATTTAGTCGTTTTCCCTGGACAAAGCTCTAGAGCCGCCAAGATGGCAATAGGAAGGAGAGTTACGTAGATTTATGGTTGCTGAGAATTTCATTAACATAAGTCAACAATTTCTATTTTCTTAGATGGTGACCAGATTAAAATATTAGGGTCTTTCATAGTCAAAGGCAAATTTATTCTAGCAAAGTAAACTAGTACAGCAGATTGAAGAGCGGCTTAAAGGAGTGCAAACAGCGGTAAACCAGAATCTCCGGCAGATGACTAAAGAACAGGAGCTTTCAGATTAAACTTTTGAAGAGAGGAAGCTCTGTGGAGGAAAGGATAAAGGTTTCGGAAACCGCGATTATACACATCCCAGTAAAAAGTACCAATAACTTTGGGTCACCGATATGACAACAAACGACCCATAAAAGTCAAGAGGGGCCGAATGTCAGTTCCCAAGAGGCTTCAAAGTGCATCATATGTTGTGAAATGGAGAGGATGTGGAGAAACGATCAAGATGATTACAGGTATGTCCATAACTATCAGAAACCGATTTTAAGTGCTGAAGTATTTCTTCCCAAACATTAGTTATAAGAAAGGCCGGAAATTCATCATTTGCCACATCACTGGGAGCTGAATGAGACTTAAGTGTCAGCAGTGACGTGGCCGAAGAAGGAAGGACGGTCTCTATTATTTGTTTAAAAATAGCAAAGGTAGAGAATAACAGATTACTCACCATCACGTAGGTGATCTTCAAAATAAGCGACCAAATGTAATGCTTGAGGTATACTTAGTACGGACATCACCTTTAAAACTAAAAATATTTCTAATAAACTCTACAGCTTTTTATCATTATCTATTTAATCTTCTAATTACGCTTTACCAAACTTGTCAATGACGAATATCTCATAGTAAATATCACACGTATGAAACAAATCACAAGACAAATTTCCAAGTTTTCTATCTTTAAACATTCCTTCCGAGAGAAAAGCGACTCGTCCACATGACTGATTGTACCATATTGTCGGCGAGCTCCTAGATAATGTTTGTGAGTAAAAATAAGCCTTTCCAACTTATGTTGGTTATACTTAAAATTTCATTTCCTTTAATATATGAATTAATTCATATACAGAGAACTATGTATTTAAATATTGTGGGAAATGAACTCAAATAGTGAAGTTTCGGTTTATTTTTACCGCAAATTAAGAAAAAAATGTTACACGAACCACCCCGTCAGAAGTTGATAAAGGAGTAAGCGAGTAATTCTTGACCTCTGAATGAATAAGAACTAATAGTGCATCATTATTTTATAGCCACCACATTGAGTCACCTACACATGTTTTTTTTTCCTTATTTGTTGGCACAAGTGACGGCAATATATTATGAACTATGACATGAAGAATTTTGCCCTTATTTTCTAGCTGAAACACTCATACCACAACAACCACACTGCAGAACCAATCATTGTACGAAAAGATTTAAGGAAACTTTCCAAAACCGTTCTTCTTACTATAACGTTAACTATATTCTTGCTATTTGATTTCTTCCACTTTCCCCAATTCTTGACGTATCAAGCCACTCAGGAGGGGAGTTTCTCGTCACCTCGGAATGTACGAACATTGACACCATCCTTATTTCTATATTTACATGATTAGAAGGCTTCCCTTCTCAGGGCTTCGTTACGAGAGGGGAAAATATTGTTTCCTCGATTGTGCCACCTCGGGAACATGCCAGGGACATTCCAGAACCCAAACGCATAAAAGTGAAAACAAGCCACATGGCAGAATAAGAAATAATTGCACATCAGTAGGAGTCGGGTAGAGAACAGAACCTTTAAAGGATAGTGAGGTGGTTGGATGGGGGTGGGGAGGGGGAGGGGAGGGGGAGGGGATGGGGAATTAATTAAAAGAGAGGAGGGGAAAATTAAGAAGATCTAATCATTCCCTCTTCCCATCTGTAGCTTATCGTTACAATCTTCTGTATTCTCAGGTTGACATAGGTACCTCCTAAATTGAAACATCAAAATTTAGTATTAGAATAGGGGGGGTTAACCAGTAACCTTTATAATATTAGTTCCATGCACATATGATTTTACAACACTAAACATTCACTATAAAATAGTAATCGAATTAATGTGTTTCTATTTCTATATTTCGCTATAAAACTTTCTACAACAATACTTATCACAAACAAGTAGATTGCAGTAGAATTTTATTACTTTAGTAAATCATTAAATCCTCAAACCGATACATCTTTGAATATGTAAAACAAAATAAGAAGGAATAGGTTAAACGAGGTATTGCCCAGGAAAATCTCGTAGACAATATTGAAAGCTTATAGCAACTTACCAACTAAACATTTGCTAATATGACAGGTGTTTACATGTATTTAAATATCAGTGATAATCTACCAATTAAACACTAATATATATAATATGCGTTTACATGCATATAAATATCTGCGAAAATTGACCAAATTAACGCTTGTATGTATGACAGGTGTTTGCACGTATACAAATATTATTGAGCTTCGTCATCTGGAAGTCGCAAATAGGCAGGTTTCCCAACCAAATATTCATCGACTTCGCTGCAATAAGATCATTCTCACTCTGACCATTTCTAGAGATGCCAATGGTCAAATCAAATGAGGGCTTTGAAAGTGATATATTCATAACAATGTCTTGTTTTGAGCAACTATTTCAGTTTTGGATTCAATTAATCTGACTCACTGTTAGTAGCCAGACTTAATATTTCCGTCGACTTGTCTGAAAAGAGTGACAGGGTATGTGGACCAGTTTCACCTTTTGTTCTTATAACTGAGGTGGATGATTTGGATGATTTCAGCGTGTTCCCTTTGGCCTAAATGCTCGATAATCAAAGTAATTAAACGGATCTTTCTGTACAAGGATTACGCACCCCAACTTTACCTACATGTGTGTTTTAGAGCTAAGGAATGATGCCGTAGTAAGATTTGTTTTGCGTTGACTACCACGAGGGTAACACTGGGGATGTCGCAAAGAGTTACAACAAACAATAACGCTTTTATGGCAAAGGCAAACAGACGGTAAATAAGAGAATGATAAACAGTACATTGAAAAATTAGATAAATAAATAAATAAGTAAATAAAAACCAGAAGAAATTTCGAAAACAAACGAAGCCAATCTTAACAACGCAGTGGTTGAACTAATTACTGTCTATTCTCGCGAGCAATTAGCCAATTAGGCCCGCCGAGACCTTCCTCTGGTTTCACTCCATTGAACAAAAAAACGGACCACGTGTAGAACACCAATATTCCTACAGGTTGAAATAAAAAAAATAAAAAATAAAAAAAAAGTTTGATAGGGAAAGGTTTTTCCCTAGTGGAGGGAGGCACTAAAAAATGGAACTGACCTAAGCGGAGTTCACCGCCAATGATATATTCTGTAGGTTTTGTTGAAAGTCAGATAAATTTGTCTGACTCTTTCCTCGTTCTTGATGTCACATCAGACCTACGTATACTATATCAACACTTCAAACTAGTAATAATTTTCTTTGATTTTAACGAATACACGGCACTGATTACAATCTACTTCAGCATAAAAATAAAACATAAATTTCCATTATTGTCAAAATCAACCAGTTATGTTAATTGCTAATACTATCAATGATTTTCAGTTGCATTGCGCGCCTGTCATAGCGGATTCACGTTGTGGCTTCTTAATTAAAGCATGACAATCAAATTTATAGGTGACATACCAATTCTTTATTGAGAAGTCTAGTAAAATGTCATTTGATGGTTTTTATACAAAAGCAATTATACTACAAATGACATAATTTACTAATGAAGTGCGGCTGCTGAAGGGAATATATATGATTTTATTTACGTTAACTGTATTTCATCCTATTTCCAAATACTTTACTTCGGCAGTGCAAAGTGAACAATGCCCCAAATGTAAAATGTTGACATTTTAACAATACACACACACACACACACACACACACACACA
This sequence comes from Macrobrachium nipponense, assembly GCF_015104395.2. Classification (NCBI taxonomy): domain Eukaryota; kingdom Metazoa; phylum Arthropoda; class Malacostraca; order Decapoda; family Palaemonidae; genus Macrobrachium; species Macrobrachium nipponense. The sequence goes on along the minus strand of NC_061109.1, from coordinate 96,864,920 downwards.
CACACACACACACACACACACACATATATATATATATATATATATATATTATATATATATATATATATTTCCGCAAGACAATATAAAAGTAAAAAATTATTCTTTGTTTTTTCTAGCACACCTGCCAAAAAGATGTTTTCATAAATAATCATTTGTTGAATGCTGCCTATTCTTCAAAATGAAATAACTAAATCTACACATCTATAAAGATATTAAAGGGAAATTATTCAGAAATATTTAAGGAAAAACCTACATCCTAGATAAGAAATCTATAAATAAAGAAAAAGAAAGAAAGAAAATCACGCTGAATATTAAACCAAATAACATTTTCAACAAAAGGGTCCGTCATCTGCATGGGACAACTTTCCAGGAAAATAAAATTATGTAGAAATATTTCCCCCATTACGAGGATACTGAATCTGTCAGCAGAGGAAACCTACAATATTATATATCGGCGCATTATCTTTCCATATTTTTCGTGCCATTTCCTTCAGTTACCTGATTTCCTCCTTTATTTATCTTATTTTATTCTTATATAATTTTCCATTCCAATACTACATCTCCATTTCAAATACTGGTTAGGCAATACAAAAGTTTCAGAATGAAAACTGTATCAACGTTTCGTGACTTCACTTTATCTGGTTTTGATTTCTATATTTTTTTTATTAATTTGTCTTTAAATAGTTTTGCAAGAGAAGGCACTAAGTGCGCTTAAATATATGTTGAGGCAATATTCGTTTTTTGCTTTCATATGCATTTAACATTATTTGAGTTTTCTTTTTAATTTAATTCTTTTCATATATTTACAAAACTTAGCGCAAATGCAATTTAAATATAATTAGGAACTATTTTGCATTTCATTTTACTAGAATTCGTTTCCCTTACCATATGTTAGCAATGCACTGCAGTAATGGTGCATGACTATTCCATACGTAACTGTTCTTTCTTCTTTTAATAGAGATTTAATAATTCTGTCTTTTTCTGCTCGTTACTTTCTTTCCCTATATCTACAAGGTAATGAAGAAACTTCCGCAATAAGAAAAATGTAAAGAATTATTTCTTTCGTTTTTCATCCAGGTTTAATTAAATATTCTGTGGTAATTCCATTATTTTCATATACTTGCAAGATAGCGCAGATATTGCAGTCTAAATGTGAACATTGTAAGAGAAGTTAAATTATATAAAATTTATCTAAAACCGTATAAGTTAAGGGATTGCTACCACAAACAGTGGGTCATTGACTTCCCTTAGTAATAAGGGCACCAGGAATGCCATCACTGGCTTAGAAATCTGTGCTCTAAAATATGTCATAAAAAGGTTGAACGTATACGTCTGGAGAACTGCAACAACATTAAAACCTAGAAACCCTGTCGTCTAGACCACAGGTCAATTATCATAATACATTGACAGTAATTGCATGTGTCTATCAAAATCTCCTCATAGTCCTTTTACTGTATAAATTTCACGTCTCATATATGCTTTCATAAATGACACGATGTGAGACCTGCTACTACTACTACTACTACTACTACTACTACTACTACTACTACTACTAATAATAATAATAATAATAATAATAATAATAATAATAATAATAATAATGTTTACGCATAAAAAATCTCGTTTAAAACTGATTTGAAAGGACTGGTAACGGTATAATCATTAAAGACTCTCATTAATGTCTCAAGGACATCTTGAACACGAAAACTATTTTCCCAATGAATCCTGGATTTACGAAATTCTTTACAGATACTGAATGATTACATTACGGAGATAGATGGAAATCGTTAACGGCTACATACCTGTTAATGACAGTGATAATGATGTTAATATGTGTAGACTCCTAAAGGCAAAGATAATGACTGCGACAGGTATATAACACAAGACGATAATGACGACGATAATTATGTTGAATAAGGCGCAATAAGGAAGCCGAGTTTTAATGGGATTCAAACAGCCTATACGTGAAGAAAGTTAAATTGCTGACGATGAACAGAATAGTGATAGTAAAAATTATATATTATAAGTTTTTTAAAACACACTTTTGTTAAAATGCACTAAATAGTGGAAAATAAATTTTTTTAGACTCATCAGGACTTTCTTACATTAATCATGTCAAAAAATAAATAAAATGCTACAAGAAAAGAAATTTTATCTTTTTCACCTCATGTAGCATTTCCTTCCATGTATGGTACCCACGATCTTATTTTTTTAGACTTGATTAATTGTAAGAAAACCCTGGTGTTTAAAAAAATTTATTTTCCACTTTTTAGTGCATTTTAATGTGAGCGTGTTATAAAAAACTGTTAAAATTTTTTTAATATACTTTATACTTTTTAATTTTGACAGAAATTGTAACCGATTTCTGATTGTTACCAACGAAACAAAGATCCTGTCGAGCCAAAGAAGGGTTCCTAACTCCCTAGAGTTATTTACCGTGTCAAAGAAGTTTTGAAAAAATCCGAGTTTCAAAAACAAATCCTGAGGTCATTGCAAGGTCACTAGAGGTCACTGATTATGTCAGCTTGCATTGTCATCGGACTGAGTAACCATGCAAAATTTCAAGTCCATCAGACGAAGAAAACAGGTCGAATAATGAGTTACAAGGTTTGACCAAGAAAAACAAAAAAACAAACAAACATATACGAAAGCAAGCTAAATAAAAGTATATAATATGACTTCTTCATCAATATGGATATCATTATGATGGTAAAAACATTAATAGAAAACAGTATGAACCATAGCCTGTCAAACATTATTATGCTTATATGATACTGGTGGCCTCTCAGTGAAGGCAGATACAGACACGATATTAATTATGATAGTTTAAAGCTCTAAGACGCTGTGGAAGAAATGGACAACAAACACTTTCATAATAGAGCTGTACAACCCAACCCAACTTATTACCATCAGCTGAACGTTCGCAATAGTTTGCTTAATGAATTTTAAGTGCTGGTATCATGATGAAGATGATGGCATAAACAGCGACGCCCAAACTCACCTGGGAGGCGGGGCCGGGGCAGGCCTGAGCGGCTGGGGTGGAAGGTCAGGCTGGTCGGGCAGTCTCGTAGGGTCATCTACAGATTGCACTAAACTTAGGTCATCTAGGTTCGAGAACCGCTTGTATGACCCGGTCCTTGGCCAAAGCCCGATCCAGTCCAGGTCATTATCCAACTGGAAATGTGAAAGAAACGAGTTGAAACGACCTCCCAATTGTAAACATTTATGTTTATTTATTCTAACATGTAACGTTTTAATTTTTAGCCAAAATACAATGGACCACATTCAATACACATATACTATAATATATATATTATATATATATATATATAATATATATGTATAAATATATAATATATATATATATGCGTGAGTGTGTATGTATTATATACAGTATATATATATAATAATATATATATAATAATAATGAAAGAGCAACTCTCTCCAGTAATAATATGCATTCGTGCTGGCACACACGCACATAAATTCATGTAAAAGGTTACATACATCGTGTATATATATATATATATATATATATATATATATATATATATATATATATATATATATATAAATATATATGAGTGTGTGTGTGTGTGTATTTCTAAACAATAATAGAATTCCCCATTTTTCTAAATACGAACTTATGATTTTCGTTATAAATCATCATGTACGTTATCTGCAAACAAACAAGTTCATAGTGGCAGTTATACAAGAATGTATTATGCAGAAATATTGCATAATACTCAGAAAGGCATTAATAATTTGCATACTAGCTCCCAATTTCGTGGCTGATTACTTTCCTACTCGCAATTAGAGAGAAAATGAAAGTACAATGTTTACAAGACAGTAAAAAACAATTTTGCATATTACTTGTCATTGGCCGCAAAAAGAAAACCGATAGCTTTTTACACAGCGAGAGCGGAAATTTATTTGAGGATTTTCATTAGCGATATGCCACCGGTGGGCTCAGAGTGACTTAATCCATGGGATAGAATGAGCTGTTATATTTCATCTAACCTTTTTTGGGGTAATATTGCTCCAGTTACCAATGCTTCTCGTATCACTATTATCGCTACTACTATGCATATTCTATTGCTAATGTTACTGCTATGAAATTTTCCCATCATACAACGTTATTTATTGCTGTTGCTTTTAACTTTAAGAGTTCTTATTCCATATAATCAAACTTTTTTCATCACATCTTCATTAATGCTGAAAGAATAAGACCTTACGGTCACCTGACCATGTGACACGAAAGACTATGACCTTGATGTATTTTACAGGTCACGGCGTGACGAAAAAGGTAAATCATAAAACACAGGAATTGCATACTTCTCTAAATACAGTAAGTTCAAATTCTAAATTGATATTTCATTTGTCACTTAAGTCTTAAATCTCATCTTGTGTTATTTGGGTATCTTACTCATATTACTGATTTTCACAGGAATATTCACTGAACCAGTCTCATAATGACATGATTCTCTGGAATTGTGAAGTTTGTTAACTATCACGTCCAAATAGATAGGTGTCTGTTTGTTATCATTACCAGCAAAGTTATTCGTTTTCAAAGCTACCAAATCTCGGGATAATAAGCTCAAAGAGTATAAATATTTTATACTAAAAGTACGTCTGCTCTTACGTTAAATTGTATACATATATTATGATATAAAACCATGCAAATACAAACATGATAAGCTCAAAGAGTATAGATATTTTATACTACAAGTACGTCTGCCCTTACGTTAAATTGTTTATATTTAACCTGATATATAACCATGCAAATACAAACATGAATATAAAAAATCGCGCAAGCGTGCTCACACACACGGACACACATACAGACACATATATACATGCTATATACATATATTATATATGCATATTTGTGTACGTTTTCGCTGAAATAAAAATTTTTGGGCAAATATCTTGAAATCTATAAATTATAATGAGCATGAGAAATCGAATTGTTTCGTTGAATGATGATGATCAGAGAGAGAGAGAGAGAGAGAGAGAGAGAGAGAGAGAGAGAGAATAAATATCTAAGCTACTTTTTTATTATTTTTTTTAGGAAAAAGGAAGGTAAGCTACCTTCTAATTTCCTTCCATTTTTATTAACACACGCACATATGTATATATTTAGATGTATATGGTTTTATTTTCTCTTACATTCTACTGTACACTTATCTAAATAGTAGTTATCTGTGTTAAAGCGTGGTGCATTTCCTTGTCCTTGAAGAAATTCTCTCTGAATATAACCTGCTCGACCTTTTTCTTCCATTCTCCATTGCACCAAACGAGTTCAGCAAAACTTAACATTAATCGCCATTCTCATTCTCTAAAGGCTGCAGCTTTAAACAAATCTAAATAAATCTAAATTTATAGTGGTTTGTGCTATGCAGCTCTAATGCTCATATCAGACACGTAGTTCGCCTCTTGTTTTCCACCATATCATTCTTTGGATATGATAGTTATCACACATCCCCTGACCCCTAAAAATACAGCTGTGAGAAGAATAATAACGATTTTTTTTTAGGTCTCTTATGTGCCATTAATTTTGAACTGAAAGTTAATTTTGTTTGCAAAAACCAGAAAAGTTTTAGCTGTTTGGCAAATCTACCCTCTAAGGCCTTCATTTCCCAAAGAAATTTGAATGAATGAAATCTTATGAGTATGGGACGACACTCTCAGAGAGTCCCATAATTCTCCAGACTGAAACGATTTTCCGGTGTTTTTTCCACGAATTCCAATTAAATGCTTCCCTCTGGCTTAGATGTGTCCGTAGCAAGGTTTGCCTGTGTAACTGAACCGAAACATGATCCCGTAAGTGAAATTACAACGGCTATTTTGAGATGAAGAACCTATTTCAATATAAAATAGCCCAAGACTATAAGTACCCGTAAGATGGGCCACAGAAATGTAATATGTCTGGCTAAGGAAAGGAATACAGGGTATCACACCTTATGAACTGCTCTTGACAACTGGTTACTAAGACGTTGTCAAACTAAAGTGACTAGAAGGAAAATACTGGAGGTGTAAAAATGGCCACTTATTAAGAGATCACGTTAAGCTTGGCCTTTAACATGAATACCGAAGGCATTCGGGAGAGTAATTCCAGGTACCGAATTTATGGAAAACCTTTTCCATATCGTATTAAAACAAACTTGGTGCCTTATAATAATAACAATTTCCCATTATTTTGATAAATTTCCTAAAAAGTAATCATATACAAATAAATTTGTACTGGATTTAACAATGAAAAACTGTTATAGGCAACTGACGTAAACAAACTATATGTTATCTCAAAACGTATGCGTTTACAAGTCAACTGAACAAAAATCTACAAAATATGATTATAGAAGGTCAGTAGGGCTTTGTCTTCCAATCAGTTATTATGCACATTAAAATCTGGAGAAGCAGTTTCTTCCAACGTAAAGAAAAGAGCATTTCCAGACTGCTCACCTCGTTGCTTTACATTAAATATCATGAAGCGTCCTTAGCCGTTAGACTTTTCTAAAGCAGGAGGGAAAAGAAAGGGGGGGGGGGGGGGGGGGGTGGGGGGGGGGGGAGAAACACTCATACTCCTTTAAACAACTTCCATTAAGGGCCATAATTCATCATTATGACGCAGTCTAAGCCTTTTCAATTTCTCCTGTGTACAGGTACATCATAGTGGCGGTCTATAAATTGTAGAACATGAAGGTTGAAGTTTCACGTTAGTTCGGTGTCATAATTAATAAAATTTATGATAAATGAGCGACCACGCAAACATAATTCATGTTTTTTTTCCTTAATCAAGGAATCCTCTTTCAAATTACTCGTTATGATTTATTGCATTCAGCTCAGTAGATAAAAGTAAACTGCATATCAGTTTTGAATTTTCAATTATGCTCATAAATTCAAGATCAGTTGTTTTAATAATGACGCACATCATACCGATGACTTATGACATACTTAAATCCATTTGCAGCTCCCTAACTAAACGCCTCATTATAACCAGTTCGCTTACACAATTACGATTACTTAAAACTTCTGTCCCAACTTGACACTTCACTCCGCAGACAGCAAAATTTTAGGCTTGTATAAGTTCACTTTAAATATGGGTGGTGTTTGGGGTGTAAGCAAGCTAATATAAATGTGAAGAATATCTACTGATAACTGTGTCTTTTGAAAAGAGCATTTTCCGAGCAAAGAAGGATACAGTGACCAAAGACTTTTAAATGGAAATTCTTAAGGGCACAACATATTCTGTTGAACAACGGTGAAAGATTTTAATGAACAAATAAAGTCGTCTTCACACTGAAAAGGCTGATGTGGTATTACCTGTAAGTTGTCCTTTGAATTTATGTGATGAGGATACATAGGTAAGAATATTCTGTTAAAGCAACTGAGAAAGTTATTATTGAGGTCAACAAACAGACCAGAAATTATCCAGTCACAATTACGAGAAAAACAACTATAGCTGGTTCATTCAAGGTAGATTCTTGGATGAGCGCTATGCTTGCGAGACGTTTGTTTTGCGGCTGCTGATTGGCTGGTACCGGGAGGTAGGCAGCTCCCAGCCAATCAGCGGCCGCCAAACAAACGTCTAGTGGGCATAAGGTTCACCCTAGAATCTACCTTAAGTGAACCAGCTATAGCTTCTAAGCCTAATATTTCGTGATGCACACTCCATTACAAATGTAGTGTATACACTCTCACAAACTTGAGCCATGTAGGCCATTAGTTCGAAAGTTCTTGTTTCTGACAAAGTATTACGATACAGGCATTCATCAATTCATACTATACCCTCAAGACTGTAGCACAAAAAATCCGCCTGCAGAAAACCATCTGGCTTCTAAATAAGGGGATAGCCGAATGCTTTTTGAAAGACAGTTTAGTGCACAAATCATCGTATACAATGCCTCCATTATTGAAATTCGAAATTTCAGGATTCTGTAAAACTACTTTGATGATTTCCATAGACTATATGCAAAAACATATATCATTACGGAGCAATGGCGAACACGATAAAAGCAACCAAAATCAGTATAGAATAAAAGAACATAAGGAAATCTTTTAGTATCCTAACCGTGGGCCCAAAAGGCACGTCCTGGGTCACTGCTGAATCCCTTCCAACCATCAAAAAGTGGCAAAAAGGGGGACGCTCAAGTAATCGGCTGAAATGCCATTCCTTAGAATCTCAAATGTTGCAGTGTTTTGTTCTCCATTTCATTTTGCTCGCTAACACATTTTTATCACTTACTGAACGGTTTACATTTTGTGATTGAAAGTTGTTTCCACTGTCCTCTTCATCATTTCAAACACTTGAGCTTTTCTTCATTTTTCAACTCTGTTATTCGATATAACTAATCTACATATATGTATAATTGTACTTAAGTATAAAGAGAAAAAAAATCACAGTCTGACAACATAGTAAGACAAAGAGAAGAACAGCAGAAGTTCGTGCATTCCCTCAAATCCAGAATATTTCTCTCTCTCTCTCTCTCTCTCTCTCTCTCTCTCTCTCTCTCTCTCTCTCTCTCTCTCTCTGTTTTTTTTCGGCAGGGAATATATTCGGGCGGCTTCACACGCTCAAGTAATGTAACTGTGAACATGAATTGAAGAGCTCAACTGGAATTTTATTCTTTCCCCCTCAGCCTCTGTCCCTACAAACGGAGAGACTTGACAATGGGAGGCACAATTGACAATTCTACCTGAATACAAAGACAATAAATCCCTCGCGAAACAACAAAGAACACAATAAATTCGTTTTCTTGTACCACATGCGTTCCATGCAGCCATAATCTGCTGTTCGCCTGATGGAAACAAATCGAGAATTGTCTCTTTTCATCTTTAAGATACTGCGTAAAACACAGTGCAAAATACTGATGTTTTTTCAATTACTTTTCCCTTGTTTCAAAATAATCAAACAAAATCACATGCAACTACGAGTATTGCAGATAAGAATTACAAATATCGCAATAAATAGGGGAACATATTTTATAGATTTAGACAATAAAAGCGTCACAAATATAACCAACTCAACTTCTGAAGCACAAGAATTTCATATGAATTCCATATTTACAATATCACAAGATTACTTTTCGTGAAATAAGGAAGACAAGTTATTCTCCAGGTAGGGAAGAAGCATGAATGTAAAATGCTTCAAAAATTCTAACAGAACGAAAACTAACGCGGAATAAGAAAGTACCTCAAGGTTTGGGGATGAGAAAGAGATGTGGCGAACTTAGGATCATCTACTTTTTCATGAAACGAGAAAACAACACATTGGTTGTTGTTGATAACTTCAGGAAAAATGCAAAAGAACTTCTAGTTTGAGATAAAAAGAGATCGTAGAGTATGGGAACACAAGATCTACATACAAACGTTTTCTTGCATCGTTATCATGGTTTATTTTCACTAAGTATTTTTTCAAACATAAAACAAGGGAAGAAAACATAAGAGAATGATAAAAATGCAAAGACACAAAAATAACCCAAAAAAATTGTACAGGGAAGAAGACAAAAAAATTTTCAGATTGAGGCGGACCAAGACCAGTGGATTTACTGTTCAATGTGACAGCGTCAACTAAATTAAGCAGAGATATTTTAGAGGTAGATAATTTGCATCTTTTGAGATTACTGTAGAAATCTGCATCCGTCCCAGATTTTAATCGAAAAACACAACAGGAGGCAAAGATATTGGGCGCTATCGATATACTTAACATGCTCGTGTTAAAAACAAGGAATTAGGAATTCTTGATCAGATACTGAAAAAGTTCAATGCAAAGTTGTGCACTTAGTTAATTTCAGTCCCCATGATTATAGTTTGACCTTTTCTATCCTAAAGATACAGAATATGATCTATTATACTCACACACACACATACACACACTACACACACCACACACACACTCACACACACACACACACACACACACTCAACACACACACACAAACACACACACACACACACATATATATATATATATCTATAGAATATATATATATATATATATATATATATATATATATATATAATCGTATCTTAAATTTATTAATCATCTTGTTTATTTTAGTACACAATTCTCTGTACAGAATGAAGATGTGGTAACTCATTAAAAAAAAATCTCGTCTTCCTGATATTCTGCTTTGCTTTTGAGAAGCGTACAATTTACATGTAAGAAAAATAACACATCTCTCTTTCCCTGGCGAGATACCATATCTCAATTTTCAGAAGCGATGGCGCTGAAAACTTCAGAAGTCCCAGTATTGACCTTTGAAGTGAAGCATAATACTTATTCATAACTCTAATTCCTACATCAAAGACGCCAGCAATTACCCAAGCATGAAAGCCAGTCGCTTTCTGTTTTTGTTTTGTACACCTCGCAATACTGGAACGGAATGAACTGCAGCATGTAAAAGGCAGATATGATACAGCGCTTGCTTGTACGCTGGAGCTTAACGTTTTTAATCAACATATTTTCCTTTTCGAACCCTCACGGAGACTCCCTAAAGATCTCATATTTCAGTGAAGAAAAACACCAAAAGTTCGAGACAATTTTGCATGGTGCAGCTAAACTTACCTTAACTTCAGGCATGATGGGTGTCCAAACTTGCAGAGTCCGAAGATAAATGTTTATTGTTTTATAAGCACGCAATTACTAATCTCACTGCACTCTTTCATCCAGAAAACATTTGGTGCTACATCAGAGATAACAAGAGATATAAAAGCTTGGCTAACAAACTAGTGCAATAAAAATAAATCACTCGACGTCTGTACAGCGGTAAAATAACAACGGCTGGAAGAAACAAAAGCCAACTGCTCCGCACTCACAAACCAAAAGGGCCTTGCGATGGCACAGCATAACGTGCGCCTGCCACAGGTTTCCGTACGAGAGTAATTAAATTTTCTTTCTGCCCACCCTTTCGTTGCAACGCCGCTTTGCAGAAATTTCTGTTTCGTCCTAAATTCAAAACTGATGTCCTTCCTTCACTCATTCAAAAACCCGGAATTATTCTGTTCAAAATAAAGGTTAAGGGAGCAAAGAAATATTCATTTTCCAATTTCAAATTCAAATATGGAAAGTAACGAAACCAAATCCGAGAAAATCACTCAAATTATTCCCATCAGAGAAGAGGGACATCGTTTCAAGTCAGAATCAATACCAGAGAGGACACACGAGGGAATAAAGGTTTTTAAATTGACCACATAAAAAAGAATAACGATGACAAAACGCCGGCAATGCACTGCAATCAGCCAAATGGACGACGCCAACAAAATGGGTTTAAGATTATGGCTTTGTCAGACCCAGCCTCACTATATATATAACATTACGAATTATCGCATGTACCCACATGCACGCACACACACATACATCTCAGGATACGCCAAAAACATCTTGAACTTTCTTAATTGGCTTCTACAAAAGAACAGCTGTTGATCAGTTGTTAGAAAATAGAATTGACAAGACTATTTCCATTTGTCTTTCTGTAATCTTATTTCCTCGGGGATTTTGAAGTTTACATCAAATTAGAGACTAAAGGAAAAAAAAGTTTGCTTTATCGTATCATCAAGCCTACATGATTTCCTATTCACTACTCAGCATAGGGCAAATAAATGTGGCATCGAGTATGACCCAGATGCAAGAAATACCAACACAGATACTAAAATCAATTAATGTTTGTTTGTCTCCTATATTTGTATATGTATCTATACCAAATAAACAAGCATATGTGTAAGCAGAACTCATACTTAAAGCAAAAACACTATTTCTACTCAAATGAAAGGATTTCCAAGAAAATCAAGGCAGCACTTCTGTAATCTGTCTTACATGTACTTCGGATGATGCAGACCTTTATCAAAACCAACCACCACTGAGTCAATTCAGCAGACTTTTAGTGTCCTGCTAACGCAATCTTCTTAACATTCTACCTCTGGTTCTCTTGCGTGATTAAGCCAAAATTTACCCTAGTATTTTTCATAATACTACTATGTCTAGAACAAGGGTTACAATGTGTTATTATATAGTATTATTGTTATTATTATTAGCCTTCGACTTAATGATCGTTTTTGTGATATTTATTATTACTCTCAAACAAAATATTAAGATCCTTAAGAAGAAGAAGAAGAACAGCAATAATAATAATAATAATAATAATAATAATAATAATAATAATAATAATAATAATAATAATAATAATAATAATAATAATATAAACAGACATGTTACCACAAACATTACTCATATTTCAGATTGTTTAACATGGGTGACCTTTCTAGCCATCCCTTTTTATATGTTGCCAGTATGGAAGTCAAACAGAGATAGACCTCCCTCCTGTGACACGCTCTGGTTCCTTCATATCTCGTTAGGGCCCCTAAAATAACCTTTGGGAATTCAGTGACTTTGCTCTTTAGCTCTGAGGATTAAGACAGAACCTGACGTCAATCCTCATTCAACTAAACTACGATACTGTGGGA
>NC_061109.1:96837458-96847458 GCF_015104395.2 Macrobrachium nipponense | reverse complement strand
ACTTTTACCCTTTTGACAATTAACCATCGGGTATTTTTGATCTTGTTTACCTGATAACTTTCTCTCCAATTGTATTTCATTCGCTCCTTGACAATGTCTTGGTAAAGACGAAAGCGCTTGGATTTCTAACTATCATTTTCCTGTGGTATTTCGCTTATATATATATATATATATATATATATATATATATATATATATATATATATATATATATATATATATATATATATATATATATATATATATATATATATATATATATATATATATATATATATATAGTATATATATATATATATATATATATATATATATATATATATGTCTAAAGATAGACAGACATAGATATGTCTGTATGGGGTCAAGCTTGAGTATCCAAAAATGGACTGTACACTCCAAAAATTTTCTCCCTTCCTAAATATAGATCTCTCTCTCTCTCTCTCTCTCTCTCTTCTCTCTCTCTCTCTTCTCTCTCTTTCCACAAACGTAATATCAAACTTCAAAGGGGAAATCCAAGAGATCTATAATGGACTTTGTCGTACGTAATGAATGTTGCTTCCCGAAGGTTTCTCTACTTGTCAATCAAATCCGATATCATTTTCAACCCGTGTTGTCCTTTGTCGACGCTTTTCATTTAGTTCTCATCGTAACAATAAATCTCTATGAAAGACAGAAATTTCTTTTTATAACTTAGTCCTTTAGTGTCTAGCTTTCTTAAGAACTCTGTTTCATGAAGGCTTCTACCTTTAATAAAATATGGTCACCGAGGACTTTGATTTCTTTGTGTTTTCATTATTATGTTATCTATATCTTACTGTTTTTTCTATAAGCATTGTAAAAAAGAAGGACGATTCCTAAAGTGAATGTAAGGTTTAGTAGCTTCATTCACATTGCCCAGCATTTTTGACATTTTATATTTCACCACTTTTCAACCCCCATTCCTATCGGGGCTGAAATTGATCTTAAAGGGCATCAGGAGTGTCTCTATTCATTCAAGCGACCTCAAAAACTATGGATTAGATACTAATATTTGTAATTTTTTTAGTTTATTTTTATTTTTCACCCCTTCTCACTCCTACTTCCTATCAGGGCTGATCTTGGACTTGAAGGGGATTGGGAATGTCACTGTTCATCTCAGCATCCTCGAAAACTATGGATTTGACACTAACATCTGTAATTTTCGCTTATTTTAACATTTCACCCCTTCCCACCCCCTTCTCCCTCCCTTACTATCGGGGCTCAACTTGGACATAAAAGGCATCAGGAGTGTCTCTATTCATCCCAGCAACCTCAATAACTATGGATTAGACAATAATGTCTCTCATTTTTGACATTTTATTTTTTGCCTTTTCTCACACCCCTTATCCTATCAAAGCTGAATTTGGACTTAAAGAGGGCATCAGGAGTGTCATTATTCATATAGGCGACCTCAAAAACTATGGATTAGACACTAATATCTGTTGTTTTTGGTTATTTTTACATGTCACCTCGTTCCCAACCTCTTCTCACCCCCTTCTTATCGGGGCTGAACTTAAAGAGCATTGGGAGTGTCACTACTCATCTCAGCGACCTTGAAAAGTAAGGATTAGACAGTAATATCTCTTTTACAGTTAGTTTTACATGTCACCCCCTCCCACACTTCTCACCTCCCTTTCCTACTGGGGCTGAACTTGGACCTAAAGGACATCGGGAGTGTCACTATTTATCGCAGTAACCTTGAAAACTATGGAAAGGGCACTAATATCTGTCGTTTTCAGTTATTTTTACAAGTCACCCTCTTCCTACCCATTCTAATCCCCCTTCCTATCGGGGCTGAACTTAGACTTAAAGGGCATTGGGAACAACATTTTATCTCAGCAGCCTCGAAAATTATAGATTAGGCGTTAATGTCTGTCATTTTACATTTAATTTTACATGTCACCCCATTCCCCCCTTTCTCACATCCCTTTCCTACTGGGGTTGAACTTTGACTTGAAGGACATTGGGAATGCCATTATTCACCTCAGTGACCTTGAAAACTATAGATTAGACACAAGTATCTGTCACTTCAAGTTTAATCTTACATGTCACCCCCTTCCTAGCCCTTCTCATCTCCCTTTCCTACGAGGGCTGAACTTGGACTTGAAGGGCATCAGGAGTGTCACTATTAATCTCAGCGACCTAAAAAACTTAATGGGCACTGGGAGTGTCACTGTTCATCTCTATGGTTTAATGTTTCAGGGAAAAATGAGATAAGTGCAGGTAGCATGGTAACAAAGGGAATGAGAATGGAATCTAGAGAGAAAAATATTTGCAGATTATACAACATTAGCTAAAGATAATGAATGCTGGTTAGAATAAAGTTATGCTTGTAAATGAAAGCCATAAAGATAGAGCAATGAGTGTTCATACGCATAGTGAAAGAACTGAAGGAGCTGATATACTGATGAAATATGTATAAAATTCAGTAGATTGGCAAAGGAGCAGGAGGAAGAGATCGACAAACAGCTGTCTTGATGTGGTGGGTAAGATGTTGGAACAAATCCCAATAAAGTGCGTTTGCATGGTGGAGGAAAGTGTTTGATATTGGTTGGGTGAGTGGTGGATAGTCTTACTAATGTTGAGTCTTCTATGATGGTCCATGCAGCAGTTGGTGATGAGCTGCTCTCTGCACACGGGACCCATTAGCATTTAAAACATGAACGTGGCAGCATTCATTGTCTTCTTTTTCTCCTCCGAAGCCATTCTCTCGTAGAGGAAATAAGCTACTGGCTGTTATAATTATACAAAACGCGTAAGCGAACGAACGTGCGCACACATACACAAACACACACACACACACACACACACACACATATATATATATAATAAATATAATATATATATATATATATACATATATGCGCATATATATATATATATATATATATATATATATATATATATATATATATATATATATAAATATATATATATATATATATATATATATATATATATATATATTATATATATATATATATATATATATGCTTGAATTTAACCGAAGATATGCAGATGTACCTACTCTAAATATGAAACCGGTCGAGACTGATACAAAGTTCTTTATTTTTCTGTGGTATACACACACATACAAGCGAACATATATACACTTAAACATACAAGTTTGTGCATGTATACATGGGTGTGTATGTCTATCTCTCTATCCTTGCTGAGTGTAATTCCTTTACAGTGTAACAGATGTAAAAATGGCAGTCGAGAAATAGAAATTTAAACAAAACTCTTATTAGTGTTATTCAAAATAGACTGCCTCAGCAAAACCATATCCAGCGAAACTGAAACAACGCCATAAATTTAACAAGACACAGCACACAAAAAAGAAAAGGGAAATCCGAACCCAAGGATGGCGCTTAGTGTGAGTGTTCACACCGAGGATTAATTAGGGAGGCCAGGAGGCTCCATAAAAGGGTTATCCATCTCGCCGAAGCTCTCAAGGATTGGGTTTCAGGTTCGGGTTGTCAGTCATGGTCGTCCTCCACTTAACTTTGGGGAATATTGGAGGTGCTCGGGTGATGGATGGCAAAGGAATCAATTATTCATTTTTTTCTCCCCTCGCGGATTTGAAGATGGCAGAGATTTCCCGTACGTCCATTAGGCAATATTTCTATTGAATGATCCCTTAGGAGAAGCATTTTCCTCTTTTGAGTGATGTTATCTTATTCTAAATATAGTCATCTGACATAATTATTGGAGAAAGAAGATATTTTTTATTCATTATTTACTTGTTCTATTCACCTTGACAAACGTGAATCAGTTTACTACTGATATTATATCTATTCAATATACAATCGCATCATCTCTCAGTCCTGTCTTTTTTTATCCGCCGAATTTTTTCTGGCGGATCTTATGAGAAAATTTCCCATGGGCTCTCTCCATAAGAAGCTGCACACATTATACATATTAATAAGTCATCTCACTCTCCACCATTATTAAAAAGCCCAGCAGAATGTAATCTAATAGTTCACCGCCCAGGTACCACACAGCTAAGACAATAAGACGAGTAATCCTTATAATGTGATTAAATTTGAAATTACTAACTGATACCGACTGAGAAACCGATCCTTAGACCAAGTTTATGTCTACTATTGGCTGCTGTTTACATGGATTTCATTGGTCGCCTCCGGCAATTCTCCTTGGACGGAGCCTCCTCTAATGCAGTAATGGTTGTGAGCGTTCTTGGGAGCGAGCGCTGAAGTGCACGTTAGAGGGCTCATTATTAGGAGGGTTGCTGCCCGCAGATGGACGCTCCTGATTGGTTCGCTCATTTGGGTGCCAGTGGGTGCCACCCTTCGCGCCGACGTCGGGAGAAGGAAGGTCTCCTGTGTGTTATGAAGACTAGGCTTCTCTTTCCCGATGTGTAGGGCTTCCAGGAGGCGTAGGCGGCGATGGTCGGTTGCTTGATCTATTAACTCTGTTAGGGATAATGTCAATCCTTTTTATTCTCAGGTCATGGGCAGTCCTGGCGTGATTAAATATGGCACTCTCTTCTCTCCTTGGCATAAGAGATCCTCTTGGAGAAGCGTATGGTAGTCATACCAATGTAAGGGAAGAGCCATTTGTATCGGTAGACTACGCTGGTTTTCTTCAAGGGATCCTGCTTGTGAGGGGCCGGGTTATTTCTCTTCACCAGGCTGCTGGTTTTCTTATTCCTGCGGAATATGATGAAACTAATCTTCTTCTCGGGATCGGACGGGCTGATGTTACCTTCAATGGTGGTGTTCTTTATCCTTCCTGGGATTTTCCTTGGTAGAAAAGTTTGATGTTATCAGAGGTGTCAGGGTGAGGTTCCTGATGGTACCATCTGTTCCCGGCACCTCTGATGCACTTGTCTTCATCCCGATGCGTATGCCCGTTATCGATGATGATCTGGGCAACATGTTCCAGCTCTCCATGGGTGTCAGTCCAGAAGGAGCAGTGCGAGAGAGCTCTTCTGACGATGGCGCTGATGGCTAATAGCTTATATCCCTAGGGGCAATCGATCTCTCCATTTAGACACATGCCCAGGTTCATAGATTTCGTGAACACCTTCGTGATGATGCATTTACCCCCGTTGCTCTACGAGGACGTCAAGGATGGGGAGGCGACGATACTGGCTGTATTTAATTGTGCAGTTGAGACAGCAGTGGGTGTGGAAGACACGCCTCAAGTTCTCTATTTCTTACTTGTCTCAGCGCTGACGTTGGTGTCGTCGATGTATCGTACGTATAATAATAATACTAATGATAATAATCATCATTATCATTATCTTCACGGTAAATACAAAAGACTTACGCAGACATTGGAACTGATGGTTATATATAAAGGTATTAACCAAATCTTTGGTATCCTATGAAAGAAAATAATCCCTCTCGTAAACAGATTTAATTCCTATTTCTTTTTTCCCTGAAATAAATGAATAGGCATACGTCTCCTTCCCGTTTAGGGAATATATACACTGGCAACCCTGACCCCCGCAAACCCATTGCTCCTTTTTCTCCCTCCTGCTCAATCCCACGATATGAGAATTCATTAGAAATCGAGAGGCCGAAATAATCAAGATTTCCTAGACGGCTACTTCTATTCGACCTCATAAATATCGTCTTCAATTTATGTTCGTAAAACTAATGTTCATCCCAATCTTCATCCCTCAACAGATCGGAAGAGAGGAGACAACTATGACTTCACATTATTTGTTTTCTTTTTTGTTTTTACTTTACACCGTTCTATATACCGTTTTCTCTTTTATTTATTAGAACATTTATTTCTCGTTAGCATGGTGAGAAGATTATGAAAGATGATTCATGACATGAGAGGCGCAGGCAAGCACGTTCCAAACAATTATCTTCCCTCTGTATCTTTCCTATTTTATTGCCTCTCTCTCTTCCTGTTACACTAACTACACTTGCAGAAACAAACAAGCAAGAGAGTTCATAAAAGGTGCACACACACACACATATATACGTATTATATGTTGATGTTCCCTTTTAAGAATAACTCTCCAAAATCTAACAGGTGAGTCACACTCTATTTGCTGCCTTTTAGTCTACCCCTCCTCCTCCCCATCCCACTTCCTGCTAACAATTCCAGATTACACAATTCTTTCACGACTCTTTTGTCCTTTATTCTCTCTACGTGGCCAGACTATCTCGAAACACTCTGACCCATTCTTTCACATACTATAAACTTGTTGCCACTTCTATATATCTCAATCTTTCTATCCCTTTCAATTCTTCTTTTCCCACATAGTCAACACAAGTTCCTCTCAACACTTTCCACTTTCTTCCTCTTTTTGAAGTCAGCATCCACACAACGCTTCCAAAAAAGATCACTGGCTCAACAATCCCTTCGCGCAGTCCTAGTTTGTGGCTTCTATAGACGCTCCATAGCCTCTCTCCTATAATTTGAGAAACCCAGCTTTTATTCTTTCTTCACCTGGCCTGTAACTTATTTCTTTTCTCCTCCCAGCATTCCCCATTACGTTACCCATCGACTCTAAAATGGAGACCCTTATTGGATTTAATCCCCCAACTTTGCATCCACATCTTTATTCCTTTCTCTCACTTCTCACACTGTCCATCCATCTAGATACTTAATAACTATAGTGGGATAAGAGTTTCTTGTCTCAGGATAACTTTAGAACAAACTAGTCACTTTCCTGTCTAGTACATATTCAAGGGCATGATTTTCGTCTATCCTATCTTCAACATTCTACACCATTCACTCTCAACACACCCCTCCAACAATTACTTCTTTTTCGATTCTGTGATAGGCTTTTCTAAGTCCACATCATACAGGTTTTCCCTTTCTTTTCAAACTTCTAAATTGTTCCGTAACAAACACTTGAGTTATGCACGCTGTTTCTTGTTTAGACTCACCTCAGTCTTCATTTATCAAAGTTTCTACCAATTATTTCACTGTCCCAATAAAAATCCCACTTGCTATGTTGTACTAGGTGATGATATGTTTCTCTAATTCTTCAGTCTTCATTCCTGCGTAACCTATGCCTTATCCATACATACTTGACAATAAACTACTGTATCTCACTGATAATCACATCAACTCATGGTATCTTTTCAGTGTTCAATCTCTTAACTATATCTTAACTGCCATTCTCTCTCAACAGCGATTTTCAGCTAGAGTTCCTCCTTGGATACCCTTTGACTGCTGAACCAATGATGAATCACTGTGAGGGGAAATTTCAAATAACGCTCTAACTACCTAGGCAGAAGACGTATCATCTCAGCATCATGTCATGATCCTCTCACTCCTTCTGCCATCCTATCTTCTATATTATTATATTATATATATAATATATATATATATATATATAGTATATAAAGGTATTCTCTATATATAATATATATAGTATAATATTAATATAGTATTATAGAGTATATATAATATATATATATATATATAGTTATATATATACCTTACATATATAATAAATATATATATAATATTATATATATATTATATATATTATATATATATATATATAATATATATATATTTATTATATAAATATATATACACATATATATATATATATAGATATATAGTATAAAAAATATATATATATATAAATATAAATAAATATATAATACTACATATATAATATATATATAAAATATATTATATAAATATTATAGTAAATTTTTTTATAAATATATATATATAATAGTATATATAGTAAATATATATATACACATATTATATATATATATATATATATATATATAATAAATTATCACACATACACACACATTAATATATATATATATATATATATATATATATATATTTTATATATATATTATATATATATCTATAATATGACAAACTAATAACTTCAACAATGACCACAGTTTTTCCTCATTCACAGTCAATAACAGAGCACTTCCCAAAAGGAGATCTGGCTAGATAGTTGCTCCTTAAGCCCCAAATTTTGCTTTCACTGGAATTCCTCTTCTCAACTAAAACTCCAGAACAGATCCTGCTGCATTCTTTGCTTCGTCTATTCAAGGATTCATTTCTTCTTCCAAAACACCTACGCAAATCAGCCTCTTCCAATTTTTTATATTCAGACTACAATTCGTTGCTCGCTCTAGTTTCTCAACTCCCATTTACTTTCACAGCATTGTTTTATTAACACACTATTTACTATTCCTCTATTCTCAAGTACTTTCTCACTCTTTCATCAGTCTACGGAGCTTATTTTCACCATCACCAGCTAACAACTCATTCACGTGCTACTTTTTTTTTTAAACAACTAATCTTATATTTCCCATTCCTTCCCTGACTTTTCTTAACGCTCCATTCACAGAAATATTTTGTAATCATGGAGACATGAAACTATTGTTATACTCTTCTTTTACATGAAACCAACCATTTTCCCTTCCGTATAAACTAAGCAGATGCTTTACTTTTATAATAAAAACTTCTAATCGCTCACAACAAATTACCTTTTAATGCATACATCTTTATTACCCTTCATATTACCAGCTCCTAAAACTATTCACTTCATCTGCAAAGACCCGCAATCTCTTTAGTAAACCGTCTATATATTGCAACTTTATTCCGCAATCCCTTTGTATACTGACCCTTCTCTTTCATTTACTTTTTGCCAATGAAGTTTATTTGTCATTCTGTATGACAAATCCTGAAATATATATCATGCATTTTCCTATTCATTGCGCCATTCAGTATCTCGTTCATCTTTCTCTGTATCTCTATCAAACCTTCCTTCTTTTCACATATTACATCTCTAACAATATTTTCATATTCACTTGACCTTTGTTTTTGGAGGAATATTAATTACTTATTACTCCTCATGGTATCTTATATATACGCACGAATTTTATTCCAGCCCCTTTACCCTACTTCAATCAATCTCTTACCGACGCACTCCATAGTCTGAATGTTCAGTGCACAAATGCATTACCAGATTAAACCAACGACTCCCTTACGCCATGCAGTAACTCTTTTCGTGAGCACAAGAAACGGGGTAAAATCCGTTCACAAACAGCACTTCAATCATGCAACGCGATATTTCTTCCAGGTGAAACTTTGCTTCAGGTATAAGCAAAGAAATAATGAAAGAGACGCATGCAGCATATTGGTATTGAGAAAATAAAGATTTTTAGTATATATTAGCTATTACTGGCGAAAGGAGGAGCATAATAACATCTTTAGAAGTGAAAGAAGCCAAAGCACATACGATTAAAAAAAAAGTATGCAGAAAAACTACGAACATGTCCATCTTCAAGGTGCTGAACAGATAATTCCTAAATGGAGAATGAGATGGAGCAAATATTTTTATCAAAAAAAGAATCAAGGGATAGTGATCATTAACGCATAACGGCAAAAGTAGAACTTGTACCTATTAAAGAAAGGGATGAATTAATGCTTTTTAATGGAAGATGTAAGAGCTCGGTTAGCAAAGCACACACTATTGATTTTCCCCTTTGAAAACAGTTCATGCCGTATATATCTCACTATAAGGATAGGAAAGGAATGATACTTGTTAGGCTTAGAAATTTTACTAGGTTTCGATGCCTTTACTCGAGATTCATTTCAACAATTTCTTATTTATATTTTTACTTTGTTTCTTTCGCTCGTACTAATCCATATCCGTAATTATTTATATTTCTATTTTCCATCTAAACTGTCATTAAAGCCTTGTCCTACTTGTCTCTTTCGCTTCTACTAATCCATACTCGAATTTATTTCTGTTCTTCATCTTACTGTCATGAAAACCTGGTCCCACTTCTATGCTTCAGAGGGACGATTAAACGCATCCGCTTTTGAAGATATTTTAAGTATTCCAGAATGCGACAGAGAAGCAATATATTTAATATCGTATTCGAGCGCAGTTCGAGATATAATACGACAAATGAATGCCATATAGCAAACATCATAATTACACATCTCATTATCAGATAATGTAACCAAATGAACACAATACTTCAAACAGGCAAAA
>NC_061109.1:96813279-96836958 GCF_015104395.2 Macrobrachium nipponense | reverse complement strand
ACTTCAAACAGGCAAAACACAAATTTGAAAATAATACTTTTCATAAGGAGTTCGACAAAAGAAGACAAAGTTGGAGTGACCATAAGCAAAGGTGAGGTTATAGTGGTAGATAGAAAAAAGGAATATGGAACCATGCTGTTAATATGGACAGCGAGAGCCTGGTAGCATTAGACTTTCATAAGTAATTAGGAGCAAATATTTCGGAGGCAAGTCAGAGTAAGGGAAGCAACGACGGCAACAAAATGTGCACAAAAATTTAGGAGGAAACTCGGAATACGGAAGTCGAGGTTGGAATATATGACAGTACTGATAAGCCAACTCTTCTCTGCAGAAGTGAAGTGTTGAATGCGAAAGAAGGTGAAAACTTAGAGCTGGATATTTCATATAATATTTATGCCATACAAAAGCTCTGAAATGGTCGGAAATGTGGAGAAAAGCAAGAAAGGCGTAAGGATTATTGTAGGTGAAAGAACAGATGAGTGTTTTGAGAGGTCTCAGTTAAATCCAGGAAAGGAAAGATGCAAGAGTACATAAATCAGATTTGTTGGGAGGAAAAGGACGACCTCGTAAAGGATGCATAGATGGTTAAAAGAGGTACTGGGAAGGATGCGACTCAATATTGAAGAAGTGTGAACTTCGCAGTGAAAACTGTATTGCCCTACATGGGAAACATCTCATATTACGGAAACAGTGTAGTGCTGAAGAAAAACGCATAGTCATTAAATACTGAATGTAAAATGGACGAGTTCATTTCCTGTGATAAATGAAATGCAGATTTATAACAAATAATAAAAGAAGCGTCAGAACATAGAACTCTCTACCTGCATTAGTATTACTCTTCTAACTCTGAATCCCTAAGAGGGAAAATCCATGCATATTACCATTAACATTTTCTTTCACATGAACGTCTTTGCGCGTCCTTTTTTTCACTTGGAATGACTCATGATGGGAATCATCAAATATCCTGAGACCTTACCTTACAGTTCGTTCGGGTTGCCCCAGATCCCTCAGTGTGAGGCGCCTCTAATGTCTACCAGAGAGTTGCTAGTACATCTTCCGGTATATTTTGCATCTTCCAATCTTGGATGGTCTGGGAAGCAGTTTAGATATTTGTCGAGCTTATTCTTAAACACATCTACGCTCACTCCTGATATATTCCTCAGATGAGCTGGCAACGCATTGAATAGACGCTGCATTATCGATGCTGGTGCGTAGTGGATTAATGTTCTGTGTGCTTTCCTTATTTTTCCTGGTATAGTTTTGGGCACTATTAATCTACCTCTGCTTGCTCTTTCTGATATTTTTAGTTCCATGATATTTTCTGTTATTCCTTCTATCTGTTTCCATGCCTGAATTATCATGTAGCGTTCTCTTCATCCTTTCTAGACTATATAATTTTAAAGGATGGTAGTCTTTCCCAGTAGTCTAGGTCCTTAACTTCTTCTATTCTAGCTGTAAAGGACCTTTGTACACTCTCTATTTGTGCAATATCCTTTTGATAGTGTGGGTACCATATCATATTGCAATATTCAAGTGGACTACGAACATATGTTTTATAAAAGCATAATCATGTGTTTCAGCTTTTCTTGTTTTGAAGTGCCGTAACAAACATTCCCATTTTTGATTTACATTTTGCCAACAGAATGGCTATTTGATCATTGCATAACATGTTCCTATTCATCATCACACCAAGGTCTTTAACTGCTTCCTTATTTGTGATTGTCTCATTATTAGGTCCCCTATATGCATATAGCTTTCCTTCTCTGTCTCCATAATTTATTGATTCAAATTTATCAGAGTTAAATACCATCCTATTTACCTCTGCCCAATCATATACTTTGTTAAGGTCTCTTTGTAGAGCGTTCCTATCTTCATCACAAGTAATTTCTCTACTTATTCTTGTGTCATCAGCGAAACTACTCACTACCGAATCCTTAACATTACTGTCTATGTCTTCAATCATAATAACAAACAATATTGCAGCTAGCACCGTACCTTGTGGCACACCGGATATTACCTTGGTTTCATCCGATTTCTCATCGTTTGCAATAACTATCTGTTTTCTGTTGTGTAAAAATTCTTTTAACCATCTTCCTACTTTATCTAAACGATATGTTTGTGTTTTCTAATTTTCTTTGCTAATATATTATGGTCTACTTTGTCAAAAGCTTTTGCAAAGTCTAGATAAACCACATCTGCTTTCATTTCCGCTTTTCATATTTTTGAATATGTTCTCACGGTGGACTAACAGTTGGGTTTGGTACTTTTTCCGGGTACGAAACCGTGTTGTCCTATATTAAACAAATTATTTTTTAT
This sequence comes from Macrobrachium nipponense, assembly GCF_015104395.2. Classification (NCBI taxonomy): domain Eukaryota; kingdom Metazoa; phylum Arthropoda; class Malacostraca; order Decapoda; family Palaemonidae; genus Macrobrachium; species Macrobrachium nipponense. The sequence continues at coordinate 96,834,642 of NC_061109.1, read as the reverse complement.
TAAATGTTTCATAATATTTTTCTTCATTACCCTTTCATACACTTTCATAATATGTGATGTTAGACTCACAGGCCATATATTTAAATTGCCTCTAGTCTTGATCCACTTTGAAAAGTAGGGGTGATATATGCTTAATTTTGCTTGCTCATCATAAATCTTGCCTGTATCTACACTTTGTCTTAATAATATTGCAAGTGGCTTTGCGATAGAATGAACTACTTTCTTTAACAAAATAGCAGGGACTCCATCCGGCCCTGCAGCAGCTCCATTTTTAATTTCATTAATTGCCTGCACATATCAGCTTCATTAATTTCTATGTCAGCTAAATATTCACTATTTTCGTCCCCTACTTCTATATCATTATCTTCATATCTATTCTAGGGGTGAATTCTCTCTTATATCGTCTGCCAGTATGTTGCAAATTTCCTTTTTTTTTCATTCGTTAATCTCCCTTCAATTCTCAGAGGGCCTATTTCTATTCTTCTTTTATTCATCTTCTTCGCATATGAGTATAATAGTTTGGGGTTTTGCTTGATATTTAATAGGGTTTTTTCTTCCAAGTCCCGTTTTTCATTTTCTTTTGATTGTATAATCTTTTGTTCTGCATTTTCTATCTTACTTTTTAGTTCTATAACTTTCCATGCATTTTTTTCTTTTGCAAGGCCTTTTTTCCACTTTCTGATTTTCTGGAACAAGATCCTTCTGTCTCTTGGTATGCATGAATGATGTTTACTTTTCTTCTTCGGTCATATATTTATCCACTATTTTCTCCAATATTTTATATAATATCTCCGTATTTACCCTTATGTCATCACTTACGAAAATGTTATCCCAATCTTTGTTTAATTCTTCATTAATTTCTGACCATTTTATATTTTACTGTAGAAGTTGTATTTCCATATCCTTCCCACTTTTTCATTCTTGCTTATCTCTATTTTTCACTTGCTTTGGAATGAACTGTTAATTACTATGACATTATGATCTGAAATACTCGCATTATAAACTATTATTCTTTAACATAAATTCATCTCGTTCACAAATACTAGGTCTAAAGTATTTTCCTTTCTTGTTGGCAGGTGATTTATTTGTTGAATGTTGTATTCTAGTAGCATATCTAATAGCTTTTCAAATTGCCTCTTATCTTCTGCACTACTATTACTCTCTTTTTTATATGTATAAGTACAACCACAGTCTCCTATTCGTTCTTTCCATTCTACGAAAGGAAAGTTGAAGTCACCAGAGAGAGAGAGAGAGAGAGAGAGAGAGAGAGAGAGAGAGAGAGAGAGTGGAAATCATGAAAGGCTGACATCAAATTATAAAGCACAACAAGTTATTCACAAACATCGCGCATTTACAGAAACGACGTCACCAACACATGCTTATTTCAAATCATAACAACAAGGAGACCCAAATACGGCCATTAACAAAAGTTTCCGGGATAAACAGCGAACATTGAATAAGACGCCTTCAACTGGAGATCAACGACAAAAGCACTAACGCCTTGAATGACGCCATCAGTGTTAGCGTATTCCAACTCTGCAAGCACGTATGTAAAAATGCTAAAGTTGAATTCCTTTGCTACACCTTCCCTGCAGGGGCTCATTTCATATTTAAGCCTCTGGCTACACGGAGCTGCAGTACATTTATTTTCAACCATGGTAACCGTCCTAATTTTGTACAAAGTGAGTAGCATTTTATCTATGACGAATCATTCATTTCAGTATTGTTAGTAATTGTTTATTTATGTTGCATTTTCGTAAATGTTTTATTTTAAGCGATTTGGATAATTCTCATTAATGTCATAATTTTCTGAGTTTTGCCTTTTTATAATAAGAGTGATATTATTTTGTCTTCAGAATAATCTTGATTCTGCTAATTTTCTAGGAATATTGGTTTACATATCTACATGGGGTCCACTTTCTGGCACGTCATTTTCTTGTCATTGAAACAGCACTCTCCTTTCAGCGTACCATTTGTAATTGGTGACAAAAGCAGTGAAGACACGAACAGACGCACAAAAACCTATTTGCTGGATTAAACGTAACGAGTCCAAGTCCCCCCCCCCCCCCTCCCCCACCACCCGACCCAGCCACGACGCTCAAATTAGCGTGACGCTAGTGCCACTTTAATTATAAATGGGGAAAAGAGAAAGACGGTAAGAATTAGACCTTTACTCCAGCATTTTCTATTGCGTGCTCCAACATAACTTGTCCTGTTCAAGTTAATTATTCAGAGACGAGGGGAATTCTTGAACCCAGCTCTATTCCGCAAGGGAGTTTGCATTGGAACACTTCATTGAAGATGACGGATGGGTGTGTATTTCACAGCCCCATCACGGAATTAGAGCAGAAAGACATTAATACACTATTTCTTTTCGTCTCTCCTCACAATATTGTTTTGCTGTCAGCGTAAAGGAGTTGAAAACTTACGTGTATGATATTTTTTTCATGTCGTAACTTTTCATTATAGAATGGAATATATGATTTAGGCATAAAGCCAAGCTCTGGGACCCATAGGGTCGTTTAGCGCTAAGATGAGAATGAATGAAAATGGAAATGATATAAATAATGAGTATATAATAGATATTCTACAGGTCAGTGTTAAAAAAAGGTAGAATAGAGGAGATTAAATTTCTAATGGAATTAAGACAAACTTCATTCAGAGAATAAAATAATTTTCATAAAAAGGGGACTTTCTTACAAATGAGCGACATTACGTGAAGTGTACTATACGTATAGTTAAAATTACTAATGGAAACATGTCTGACAGGCAGGGCGGCTCTGCGGGAATGACAACATAATTTTCTCGACAGCGGTAATTAAACCTTTTAGTTCCAGGAGACACCAGGAGCCCATATCGCGTTATTAAGCACATTATGATTCTCACCTGGGGAGATTCAGAGGCGTCTTAATTTGTATTTCGAAGTTATAGTTTGGGAGAAGTTTAATGAATACAAATTCTATCTTGAAATATAACATGAATGTAGCTGCTGCACAATAAGCTTATCGTCGTGGTAAAAATTGTTTTCATTATTTTTTCAAATATTCTGACGCGTAGCATGTCTTACACAGATTTCAAAACCTTATTTCGCTTTACTGTAAATATTTTGTTTAGCAATAAAACAGTGTAGTTTTTAAACAAATTCAGTGTGGTTCCATCATACCCACATTAAAAATGTCTGTTCCTTCGTTTATTATATCATTTGTCCGATCATTTACCAAACGTAGACTTGGAATCGAATATTTTTAACCGAAGCACGAAGAAGCGCGAGGGGTTATAACTTTTTTTAAATGGCGACTCAGTGATATCCGAATTCCCTTCCCTTATACATAGACGCTTGGGTGGTCCTGGTCTCACGTGAGGGGAGCTAAGTACAGCATGGTGCAGTAATGCCAGTCAGCACGCAAGGCAGACGTTGCGAGCAACAAAAACAACTTCATGTAACACACACGTAACTTTGCTGTAATGAACATTCCGAAGACTGTTTACTATCTGTTCTTCTTGCTAGGGGAATCCTGCTCACTTTTGCCTACATTGCCTAAAATATGTGCGCACGGACATGCGTACCCACGTACATAGGGTATGTACATACATACATATTGTATATATATATCGAGCTACAATGTCCTTTAATATCTAATTCGCTCTACCTCGGAATTAATATATTTTCATATATGCTTAACCGAAGGGGAATTTTTTTTTTCTCGATAATAGATTTGCCTGGACCAGGGCGCGAACCTATGGATCCTTTCAAACCCAGGAACGTCAGTGAGGCTTTACCTACTACACCAGCCTCTCGCGGTGGTGTAGTAGGTAAAGCTTCACTGACCTTCCTGGGTTTGAAAGGATCCATAGGTTCGCGCCCTGGTCCAGGCAAATCTATTATCGAGAAAAAAAAAAAATTCCCCTTCGGTTAAGCATATATGAAAATATATTAATTCCGAGGGTAGAGCGAATTAGATATTAAAGGACATTGTAGCTCGATATATGTATATGAATCACGGAAATGTGATATGACTTATATTGTATATATATATATATATATATATATATATATATATATATATATATATATATATATATAGTATATTTAACACACAACACCCGTGGAACAGGCATCAAATAGATGACTCACATCCGGTTCGAACCCAGGTCTTTCAATCGGTTGGTAGCGCATGGGCGCTACTAACCTCTGTGGTTCAGTCTGTAGCGCCCATGCCTATCAATTGAAAGGACCTGGGTTCTATTCCGATGTGAGCCAAAAAAAAAAAAATATATATAGTATATATATATATATATATATATATATATATATATATATATATTATATATATATATGTGTGTGTGTGTGTGTGTGTGTGTGTTTCTGCAGAATATGGAATAAGGAAACTAATTCATAGCAAAAGGTACAAAACAAAGGTGAACTGCATTGGTAACTATAGAGGCATTGTACTTAAGTCGGTTTTAATGATAAGTTCTGAGTATGTTTATACTCCACAGGCCTTAAAAATATGTACAGCTAACTGAAATTATCCTTGAACAAAGTAGATGCTAAATTGACTTCAAGTATGAACATTGTGATAATACTAGGGAATGTTATTTCACCATTGCTGTTTGAACTTCTCATTGATTGTTGGATGAAAAAAAGTGGTAGGAGATGGAAGAAGTTGCTTCTAATCCTCTCTTGAGCTCCGTGACTGCGATAAACCTTTTATTCCAGGTATTTACCTGAAATCGGAGAAGATGCCTGGCAACCTGAGTAACACAAGGCACTGATTAGGAAGTCTGCGCCTTCTGTATGAATAGAGGCACAGATTAACATCCCAAAAGAGAAAGTTGGACGCATTAAATGCCCAGCATTCGCCAAAAGAGAAAGTTGGACATACCCAGAATGCATCTTTACGCCTGCTGGACTCAAAAGGCGGCGATCCTAGGAACTTTAATAAATAACTCCCCACTGCAGAACGTTGGGAGAGACCAGAACACCACAAAGAAAGTCACTTCTCTGACTGCCCGCCCCCTTCAGAGCCAACATTTATCTGTGGCTAAATGACTCAGTCCTAGTATCGTAAACCGAGTGGTAATCCCACGTTCTTCCATTGGTACTACTACAGGAGTCATCTCTGCAGAATTGGGGCACAGTAATAAATTTTAGGTTGTCCAGTCACTAAGTTTTTCTTCTCCTAAACGTTTCCGTTTCCAAGTGCAACTCTTACAAAGTCCTGACCTGTCTTAAGTTCATTGAGTAGCGTTTTATGTAAAGAGGATTTCTTTCTGTCGTCCCCAGCGCTAGCCTCTTATCCGCGCTATTACCGTTAATTTATCAAACGATCGTATGATCTTTATTGCGGAAAGGAGTGCTTGCCACTTTGGACCCCTCTACAACGACTGTATGCTTGTTAGTTACACCGAAGAAATTTCTAGTGTAACCATATGAACAATGCCATTAAAGTTTAATCCCCGCCACTCAGTTAACAGCCATTATTCGTTTTATGCGCTGCTGCAGGACACCCTCACCCCCCTCCCCCGTGTGGCCTGCCTTATTCCGCCTTGTTTTCTGATTTTGTATTGTAAATAATACATATATTTTAGTTACCCTAAGAGTGTTTGTGTGAATGAAATGTGGAAGTTCTCTGAACACAGTATATATCAACGATTCAGCAGTTTGAAGTATGGATGTGCCTCTGACTATTATCTAAATATTTATTAGGAACCAGCCCTGTTACTGGAGTAGACTTCATACATACATATGTGTATGTGGGGTTTTGCAGCAGCACAAAAGAAAAAAAAAACGAACAATGGGTGTTAACTGAGTGTCGGAGATTAAATTTCAATGGCACTGTTAATACATACATACATACATATATATATACATATATATATACATATATATATATATATATATAATATATATATATATATAATATATATATGTATATATATATATACATGTGTGTGTGTGTGTGTGTGTGTAATTTTGGTGGGGAATTTTTGTCAATTGAATCATACGTTTCAACACATGCAGTCTGTAGTAAAAGAGATGAACTCTGGAATGGAAGTTGCATTCCGTACTTCCAGATATTCCGTTTCATTAAAGAGGCAGCTCCAGCGAGATCTCTCCCTCGAGAACGTCCCGAATCTTCATTACTCCCGCCCCTACCTTCTCCCCGGTCCCCATCAAAACGGATATGAGCCAGAGTGTATTTCACCCCAGTGGTAAAGCAAGTTGAACTGCTTTCACTTGATATTTCTTTCATGGATACTCTAGTTCTTGCTTTCAAGGGTACCTGCACTTGCATTTAATGCAAGAATACCCCGAAGAACAAGATGCTGCAGTTCTGCGTTCATGCTGGCAAATACAAGATACGTAAAAGGGATCAAACTCTACTGAATAGAACTAGATGATTCTGCGATAGCGTTACATATTGACCTACGATGGTATCAAACGTACGGCTCTTTTCCAAGCGAAAGAGACTTTATGAATAATAAATATCAACAAAATCAGGGAAGACTGGAAAATTTTACACTCGGTTTCGTTTCCTGGCGGTCTACAAAGTGGGGATTAAAAAGAACAGACATGATTTCTCAAGGCACACCATGAAATCAATTATCTCGAGACAGTGAAGACAGAAGAAAATGGAAGTCACGTGCAAATTAATGTTACTTCCAAGTGAATGAAAAAGCACACCCTTTCATAAGTGCAGAACGTGAGAATAATACGCTGCTTGTTATTCATGGCCAAAGAGAAAGCCGCATCATAGGCTTGGTTACTGCATGCAATTTGTATCTAAACTGTTATCGAATAAAGATTTTAACATCTCGAGATGATTGACACCGTCTATCGTTCGTTATCTGTATTCGTTTCCATGACAACTAAATTTACCAAGTCAAAGATAAAAGCACACTTCAAAATTAGATGCGTGGTAATATGGTTATAAAACTCATACTATTCCTGAATAAACCAACATCGCATATATTTTAGTCATTTATATTTGTTATCTTTATGCTTTACCCCTATGTACTATAACTGATTAAGATTTTTCCTTTAGAAGAGTCTTTTGTGTTTTTTATCCCGTGCCAACCAATTCTCACTTACAGACAACATTTTTTGAAGAAAAAAAATGGAAATCCTGTTATTTTGAGAACACATTTTTAAATTTGCAGCGCCATGATACCACAGGGTATCATCGCCAAACCTTTCTTGAAAATAACAGCTCTTCCAGTCATTGCAATACATCACCATATTCAAAAACAAGATTATGAAACAGCCATGCCAAATTATAAAAATTATATCAATGGTCATACGTGTTCTTTATACAAAGGGGTTGACTGTTATGCTCTGGGTTCATTCATACGAAAGCTTAACATTTTTTCCCCCTTACTAGCTCAACACATCCGTCCAAATCAAAACTGGTCTTTTTCTATATAGTCTTCTGTATACCTGTCCGTCTGCCTTTGTCTCTATCTGTCTGTCTGTCAGTCTGTCTGTCTGTCTTCCTCTCCCTCACACAGAACAACACCAACATACAAACGTGTGTGTGTGTTTGTGTGTGTGCATGTGTATAGTGTACGGGATTTCGCAGTAGGCTATCACCATACATAACCAGCGGAAATGTCAGGGTTCGGGTCTCATGCGAGTTTGACTGCATGTAGGACGTTACCCTGAATTTATTATGCCTCTACTAGCGAAAGCAGTGAATTAGGTACCTGGTAATTAATCGACTATGGCAGGAACCACAACTCCTGGTTTTTTGAAAAATGGGCAATAGGCTTATCAGCCTCATCCCCTCTATTATGGAATTGTTGAAAACCAAATTGGTAACACTTTCTGTAGTCATACCATCGAAGAAGAAAAGTTGTATGATAAATGTATAGTATATATAATGGTTATAATCACATTACTTCACACATGAACACAGGTGAAAGAATAAGATGATCGTCAACGACTTCGTAATGAAGTTGAAATAGGTCAGGACCTACAACCAGTCTCTTTTTTGTTTTCACAAGTGAAGTGTTGATACATTTGTGTGTGTATATATATATATATATATATATATATATATATATATATATATATATATATATATGTATATATATATATATATATATATATATATATATATATATATATATATACAATATATATATATATATATTAGGGCTTGTGCCTTGTATGATAAGGCGCCCTATGAGGTAATGTTAGACTAGCGATAATCTTACGCTAAGTCGGTTGGTATTGCACTTCCATCTTCAATGGAGTGTCTAGGGGTTTGTAGATCATTTACGAAGTCGGTATTATCTTATTGGTTATTACGACGATGTGTTAAACTCATGGTGAGGAGGTTCTTGTAGAAAACACTAAGTATAAAAAAATTATATATTCTTCTGAAGTTTTTACATGGTGAAGATCAGATATGATTGTACAAGTCTTCTAATAACGATAGCTTGATCACTTCTGCCAATGATGATTGGCTAATCCTATTCCTCTACATGATAAAGCTTAGGTAAAGAGGTACAGGTCCTTCTAATGACGATAGCTACCCTCTGTTCTGCTCGTCTACCATCTCTGTTACAAGTTATGAAGGAAAAAAACAGACAGTAGTTCGAACATATGAACATACATACAAATGAACATAGTTTCATACGAACACACAATCAAAATGAGACACGCTACAGATCACGTAGGCCGTTTGAATTATAGGTCGGGTAGTTGTCTCAAGCAGGGAGCTTGGACTAATGTTTATAAACAATTGAATGACTACAGTGACGGCATGTTATCTTAGCCTACTTTTATTGTATACGTCATCTTTAGCGTCTCTAGTCTGATCACATTCCTGCAAGCAATCTTTTTTTTTTTTATATATATGGACTAACATTTCCATATTTTTTTTTTTTTTTTTATTATGTAAACACTTACATTTAGCTCGGTCAGCTACCAAAACCAGCTACTGAATATTACTCAAACTTGACTTGCATTTGACTTATAGGATTGTGATACGGACACTATGTGATATATATATATAATAAATAAAAATTCATGGTGTACATGAATTGATTCAGTAATAAAATATAAAAACAATGATATTGGTAAATAATAGTGATCACGTGATATATAATGATACAGTTTTTTTTTTTTTTTTTTCCCCCACTCATCTCATTAAGAGATACATATGCTACAGAAAATACTAATGTACTCTGATAATTGCATAGAATGAAGATTAACATGATAAAAATCATATTTTACTGATAAAAATTTCATATATGAATTGATAAAATTATTAATGTTTATTGCTGATTGATTCGTTGATTTTTATGCTAAATGTTATATATCTGATATATTAATCAATATACTAACTCATATAACTGCAGATATTGGTAAGATAAAAAGGTAACAGATTGATTATAGGCTACCTGATTTGTTTGTACATATGTATATGGATTCATATAATTATGATTAATATATGTGCACTTTAAATAGATTCCTATTGCGTACACGCAAAGATATATTTCGATTCCGTTATTTATGATCATTTATATATAGATTCCTAGTGCGTACACGCAAAAAATATATTTCGATTCTGTTATTTATGACATTTATATATATAGGATACATGACCGAGGTTATACTACCTCACATTTAACTAGCTTTCGAACCACTTTTCGTCCATTACACAGTTCCAGACAACCACCTATGGCCCAATGAAAACGGCCTATTTCACAGGGTTAAAACAAGGGGAAAAATTTGCCTGGGCGGGTCCAACATTCTATTATTGCGCTCATACTTATTCTCTGCATCCTAAGCTACACGATTACGTTCGCGATGAATAGATCATCCCAGCACGAGTCCTTCGCCAGCCAAAGTAGAGTTTGAATATCCTTCGGGTCGTAATTGTCGGAAGGTATGTCCCTTTCGTAGTTCGATTCCTGACAGCCGCCGTAGCATTCCGCATTAAAAACGAGATTAACGACGAGATACGGTGTCGGTCGAGATTAACGACGAGATACGGTGTCGGTCGAACGAAGTCCATGAAATTCCTTTCACATTGTAGGCGGTTGTTACTTGACTGTAGTCGTCCGCTGCGACGAACGATTTTTGAAGTTGCGATGTGAACTCTCGTACTGCAGGATACTGTAACCAGGTTCCATTAATCAGCCTGCAAGTGAAATTATACTTGTCACAAGGGCAAAGTAAATTCAGACGACATCCAAATACAGGGGAGGGAAGAAGAGCCATTTAGACCAGACTTAACCCACATGAATTCGCTGATATTTTGGAATTCAAAAGAGTCCGCTGTACAAACTTTTTTATCCATGGCATTAACAATGAGTTGAACCTATCCAGGTCTATGATGACTGTAAAAATATCCATAATTATAACAAATAAACAGATATCAATACAAATCCCAAAGAAAATTCGATATTACTGGTAGTAAGTTTACTAGACAAAGAAGTTTGAAACGGAGCTATTAGTAAGATTGCCAGGCAACATAAGAGTCAAAGAGAAGATTAATCATGATTCTGTATTTCTCTATGCTAACTGAAATTAAGTTGTGATAAAATCTGATCCTAATTGTGGCCCTAACAAAAGTTTCATATTCAATTTTCTCGCGCGGCATTCCTCTCTGAGGTTAATTTAAAAAAACTTTATTAATAGGTAGGAGATGCAACGAAAAAAAACCCACTATGTAACTAATTTCTAAATAAACTTTGGGTTTTCAAGAAAATGTGACATTTTCCCATGAATGTTTTACTTGAATTGTAATAGGCTAATGTTGCAAGTAAACTATTTCACATATATATCTTGATACTTCTAAAGTCTAATTGAGGTTCAGAAAAATTAATTAACTTCGAGTTATAGAAATTCTATTTCCTTATTTTGTTTATTAATTTTAAAATGATTGCAACTCCTTAGCTAAAGTTGCATTGCGCACACCGATAGACACTTGTACCTAACGTCTGCCTTGCCCATGAGAAGTTCGGGCTAAGCATTCCTTTCTCCAGTCAATCTGTTTTGCAAGCAGAGACGACACACAGATGAAGCCTGTGTAAGCAGATTATTGAGGTTAAAAGGAACAAATGCTGATACGGCAATGATGACGTCGTCACTTTGGCAGGAGATTGCTCTCAGCCAGCTAAGAGTTACGTTACTTGCTGTAACAAATACGACTTTAGGATAAATTTTTTGTTTTTTAATAACTCGACCCACAATGAGAAGAAGTGTTTTTCTGAAAAAAAACACGTCACCAAAATTTAACAATAGATTAGTTTCATGTTGGAAAACTGCATGATTATGTTAAATTAAATATCCTATTGAAACTAATGAAAAAAAGGTTTCCATACAAATTCTATATTATTATAGCCCTGTATAAGATTCATATAGGATTATTCCATAGATAGAGTCCGCTGTACACACTTTTTATCCATGGCATTAACAATGAGTGAACCTATCCAGGTCTATGATGACTGTACAAAAAATATCCATAATTATAACAAATAAACAGATATCAATACAAATCCAAAGAAAATTCGATAGTTACTGGTAGTAAGTTTACTAGACAAAGAAGTTTTGAAACGGAGCTATTAGTAAGATTGCCAGGCAACATAAGAGTCAAAGAGAAGATTAATCATGATTCTGTATTTCTCTATGCTAACTGAAATTAAGTTGTGATAAAATCTGATCCTATGTGCCCTAACAAAAGTTTCATATTCAACTTTTCTCGCGCGCATCCTCTGAGGTTAATTAATTTAAAAAACTTTAATTAATAGGTAGGAGATGCAACGAAAAAAACCCACTATGTAACTAATTTCTAAATAACTTTGGGTTTTTCAAGAAAAAAAAATGTTGACATTTTCCCATGAATGTTTTTTACTTGAATTGTAATAGGCTAATGTTGCAAGTAAATATTTCACATATATATCTTGATACTTCTAATGTCTATGAGGTTCAGAAAAAAAAAATTAATTCACTTCGATGTTATAGAAATTCTATTTCTTATTATTTTGTTTATTAATTTTAAAATGATTGCAACTCCTTAGCTAAAGTTGCATTGCATTGCGCACACCGATAGAACACTTGTACCTAACGTCTGCCGTGCCCATGAGAAAGTTTCGGGCTAAGCATTCCTTTCTCCAGTCAATCTGTTTTGCAACGCAGAGACGACACCAGATGAAGCCTGTGTAAGCAGATTATTGAGGTTAAAAAGGAACAAATGCTGATACGGCAATGATGACGTCGTCACTTGCAGGAGATTGCTCTCAGCCAGCTAAGAGTTACGTTACTTGCTGTAACAAATACGAACTTTAGGATAATAAATTTTTTTTTTTTTTTTTTTTGTTTTTTTAATACTCGACCCACATGAGAAGAATGTCTGAAAAAAAAACAGTACCAAAATTTAACAATATATTAGTTTCATGTTGGAAAACTGCATGATTATGTTTTTAAATTAAATATTCCTTATTTGAAACTAATGAAAAAGGTTTCCATACAAATTCTATATATATTATTAGCCCTGTATAAGATTCATATAGGATTATTCCATAGATAGAGTCCGCTGTACAAAACTTTTTTATCCATGGCATTAACAATGAGTGAACCTATCCAGGTCTATGATGACTGTAAAAATATCCATAATTATAACAAATAAACAGATATCAATACAAATCCCAAAGAAAATTCGATATTACTGGTAGTAAGTTACTAGACAAAGAAGTTTGAAACGGAGCTATTAGTAAGATTGCCAGGCAACATAAGAGTCAAAGAGAAGATTAATCATGATTCTGTATTTCTCTATGCTAACTGAAATTAAGTTGTGATAAAAATCTGATCCTATGTGTCCCTAACAAAAGTTTCATATTCAATTTTCTCGCGCGCATCCTCTGAGGTTAATTTAAAAAACTTTATTAATAGGTAGGGGAGATGCAACGAAAAAAAACCCACTATGTAACTAATTTCTAAATAAACTTTGGGTTTTTCAAGAAAAAATGTGACATTTTCCCATGAATGTTTTTTACTTGAAATTGAATAAAGGCTAATGTTGCAAGTAAAATATTTCACATATAATATCTTGATACTTCTAATGTCTATGAGGTTTTCGAGAAAAATTAATTCACTTCGATGTTTTTTTTTTATAGAAATTCTATTTTTCCTTATTTTGTTTTTTTTTTATTAATTTTAAAATGATTGCAACTCCTTAGCTAAAGTTGCATTGCGCACACCGATAGACACTTGTACCTAACGTCTGCCTTGCCCATGAGAAGTTCGGGCTAAGCATTTTTTCCTTTCTCCAGTCAATCTGTTTTGCAAGCAGAGACGACACACAGATGAAGCCTGTGTAAGCAGATTATTGAGGTTTAAAAGGAACAAATCTGATACGGCAATGATGACGTCGTCACTTGGCAGGAGATTGCTCTCAGCCAGCTAAGAGTTACGTTACTTGCTGTAACAAATACGACTTTAGGATAAATTTTTTTGTTTTTTAATACTCGACCCACATGAGAAGAATGTCTGAAAAAAAACAGTACCAAAATTTAACAATATATTAGTTTCATGTTGGAAAACTGCATGATTATGTTAAATTAAATATTCCTTATTGAAACTAATGAAAAAGGTTTCCATACAAATCTATATATATTATTAGCCCTGTATAAGATTTCATATAGGATTATTCCATAGATAAACATTTTCACTTCTAGACTTCCTGACTTTAAAATCTCTTTTATTTATTTTATTTATTTATTTATTTATTTATTATTATTATTATTATTTTTGTTTTTCATTGACTACGAATATAAATCACCGGGACAGACAATATGTCAGTAGGTTTTTGGATATGTGTTTGAACTTTTAGCTTATTTGTCATTACTAAAGCGTTATTGATTTTATCGTGATTCCTTTTTTATTATAATTTGTAACCCTTCCGACTTCTTACGGAGTGTATTATATTTTACTACCACTTGTATCCATATTTATTCTCATATATATTTATTTATTTATATATTTTTTTTATATATATATTTGATAAATTAATGGTTGGCTTGAATATGTGGAAAAGTGTTCTAGCGGCGTACCGTATAAGGCTACTTGTGGCATCAATTCTATAAGATACAAGATATAAATGATAAAGGTATTTAAAACCGCGAGAACCGCTATAATCCAGTTCGGATCCAATATCACGAGTTTTGTAACTCGTAAGACATTGACACTTCCTATTTAATTATCCCGTTATTCTACCCAAAACCGATTTGACTCTGGGTGATAAAAAAATTTATATTAGGGTTTTTTTTTTTGGGTTTTCTTTAAATGGAAAGGGAATTCACACCACGTGTTATGGAGATTATTATTGATTTACACCACCCGAGTCAGATTATCATGTGTTGAATTCCATGTTTACTGATTTAGGCACTCATAAATATTCCTAATGCACTTCAATTGCGGTGTTTGTTTTTTAGTGCTATTACTTCTATATAACGTGTCAAGGAACTATTAACAAAAACTAAGAAGTGTTTATTCCTCTGTCAGACTCGTAACTCTGTTAATAATTCTAAGTATATTCTTTCAAGGATTGATTTTGGCACAGGATAGGCCCCTAAACTGACAGGTGTCTTAGTGTATCCCTTTGTTTTTCATGACACGGGTTACAATAAGTTATGTGCTTTTTTATATCTGTAAGCATTGTAGGCCAGTAAAACAGTGATTTGGCTTTCTGTGACATAGTAGGGAACCCTGGATGACGGAATGCAACCAGTTTATGCCGATTGGTATGAAAGAGATTATTATTACTAACCTGGTCGTTAGTCATCTGCTGTGTTTTTTTTCTTCGGGTTTTCCCTCGTCACGGTCTACATATATAAATTTACATTTGATTACATTATTCTGATACACTTACTACTTTAAAAATATATTTTTGCTTTAGGGTTTCTGCTCGAAGTGTTTATTGGTTTGCTTAGCGCTGACCCTGTTTCCGTTCGAAGTGTTTATTGGTTTTGCTTAGCTTTGCTGACCTTGTTTCGTTCGAAAGTGTTTATTGTTTGGTGTTTATTGTTTTGCTTATCACTGTTGACACTTGCTTTGTTCAGTTTGTAACAGTTCTGCGCTCCAACCCAGATATTCAATGGTCGCGATCTCTTGGGTTAAGGAATTTTCTTGTTTAGATAACGGTTTTAACAATAGGCACGGATGTTTCTATATCTTTTAGTCTAATTAATGGTTCTTTGCCGTATGGTTGCGGGGATTGCTGGGAGTAATGCGTCAGCTATGATATTTGCTTTCCCAGGTAGATATCTTATCTTGGCTCCAATAACCTGAATGATCATTTGTCACCGAGTTCCTTTTGGACTGTGATTAAAGCTTTGAAAAACTCGGTAAAGGACTCATGTTCAGTAAGGACTTTATCAGGATAGCCATAGATTTATGAACTTAAAATGTACTAGTGTTAAAGATACCTAGCCCTTCCTTGCTATTACTGCATATTTACTTTCAGAGGGCTTTAGTTTACGTGAATAAAAAGCTATAGGGAAGAACTGTTTATCATATTACTGAAGTAGTATCCTCTTACCCCTTGGTCTGAGGCGTCGTTTTTGCAATAAAAAAAATTCCTTATTTAAATCAGGGATTTTTAAGTAGGGGTAAGCTGCATTTTCCGCTTTTAAGATATCGAACGCCTGTTGATGCTTTTCAGACCATAATAAATCTACGCTCTTCTTCGTAAGATCTGTTTAAAGGAGCTGTCATGATTGAAGAGTTTACATATTTACATACGATTGTAATACCCACTACAGCGCAAAAGTGCTGTATCCCCCTTTTACGTTAATAGTACCGGAAAGTTATGAATAGCCGACACCTTACCATGGACCTATACTTTTAAGACCTTGACTAGACACATAAACCTAGATAAACATGTTCGGTTTTAAAAAACTCACATTTAGATATTTTACTCTGAGATTATTTGTCTTTGTCTCTGTAGCACTAGCTCTAGTTTATGTGAATGTACTTCTAAGGTATTAGAAAAGATTACAAGATCATCCATATAGGCAGTAGGGTATCCCCTAAAAGTCTCCAAACACATATTGTAATTGGGGTGCAACGTAAGCCGGAGGCATACGTAAAAAATTGATAATGTCCCCTGATGTGCTGAAAACGGTGTATGAGGTACAATCACTTAGGTAATGGTATCTTGGTAAAAGCTTTTAAGTAAGTCCAAAATTGGTGAAAAAAAAAATTTATTCTAACCTAACAGAGATAAGATGTCGTCGGTAGATGGCACTGGAAACTATCGGGAGTCGTTTCCTTGTTTAAGCGTCAGAAATCTACGCAGATACGCCAAGTCCGATCTTTTATGGCATGACTTTCGAGGGAAAATTATATGGGCTATTTGATTTCCTAATGGCTCCTATTACTAACATATTTCAACTTCGTCATTTATCTCTATTTTGAAATTGCAGTGAGAGTCTATACGAAGGTACGTATATAGCTTTATGTTTGTCCTTAGACCGTATTTTGTGTTAAATTACATCCGTTTTTCCCAGAGATCACTCGCTAGTGGAGAAACTTCCTGGTATTCAGGTAGAAGATAAAAAAAAAATTCTGCTGATCACCTCTGCTTGAATTACTTTACGGATATTACTTGATAGAATTATCAGAGAGATTCATCCACGACTGGGTTGGGCGTGATTAAAAATTAGCAACAATAAAAAATGCGATATTTATAACTTCCGTATCCACGATATGTATACTTTTAGGCTTTGTTCGCAGGAAATCGTTATATTTCAGAGTGTCGGGAAGGATTAAAATTTCATTTCCCAGCAAAGTCTTTTTACACTCACTAAGACATTCGAGGGTGCATGCTTCTCGAGATTTTGCGTGCAAAGTGCGACCGCGGTTGTGGGAGAATTCTGTTGGGTCATTTGAACAATGTTACGATTTATGAGACAAATGTATAGTTCCTTTATATAAGTTATAATTTGATAACTAGCTCATTTTTGTTCAAACGGATTTTAATATGTTTGAAGGTTTATAGGATTTCCCTTTTGATAAACACGCCCTTATTTTGCAGGATGTAAGTTAATATTTTGTATACCCCTAGATGAATCTTTACAATTACACTAGATACAGATCAATGTTTTTTATAACTATAGAGGTATCTGTAAACGCTCGCTTATCGGACTTCTCATTAGGGAAGTTCGAACAACAGACGGTGAGTCCGTAAATACAGGATATTACGTGTACTAAAGGAATAAACAAGATATTCTAATTTTTACGGCGCGTACAGTCGGGCTTTATCCACCACTACTTATAATAACTTACGTATTAAAAAAAAAAAACTAAAAAACCTGCTCTGATTACTTTATCGGTCGTGTGTTTGATAGGAAAATCCTTTTTAATTCAAAAAGATATCGGTATGTATGAACCAACATCGCTTTTCCCCACTCTGCTAGAGTCGCTTATTGTATTGGGAAAATTTGCTATGCTTTGAACACTAAAACTTCGCAGTTTTGACTGACCTTGACCGCTTGACTAGGTGACACAGTCACCGAGTTTGCTTGTTTGATTCTGAAACGGGCTACTGTTTCTATTTTTTTTTTTTTTGTAATAATTAAGATCCTTCTCTTTATTACCATCGGCAACGTATTGTGTGTTTTAGCATTATGTTGCTGGTTACGTATAAAGCAATGAATGACGAACTATTAGGAACTGAGCGATTACTAATAAGACAAGTTATCATTACTGCATTCAATATTAACTGTTTGTACTTCATTCTTTTGCTAAAATTTTGAAATAGTGAGGGATCCTGGTCAGCGCATTTAGCCTGATGAAAGTTTTTTACAGACATGTTATTCCTTGCAATCCACCATATTTTTAAAGTTAAGTTGAGTCATTGAGGTTCGATATTTTATATAACTCAAAAAACTCAGGCTAAAACTGCGATCGGGACTTGCAAAGGAGCATTTATTGTCATGACCCGAAATAGTGTTACCTCTAATTTATATAGATTTGTACGGGTGTCCCACTTGTTTTTTTGTGTGTTTTCTAATCACTACGGTGCTTAACGACCCTATCCATGCATCTGTATAAATACAGACGTCCACTGCGTAATCATATTCACTGTTTAATATATTTGTTACGTAAGGGATTAATAATCACCCAAAATGATAAAATTAACATAGTATATGATTATGATATTTCAGTAGAACTTCTGGAAACAGACACTCAAAGATAAAAACTCGCAGTACAATATCTCAATGATGTTAGATAATTTCTGTAAAAAAAATAAGATTAAGAATGTCTCGTAACTTCAGCCACAGGAATAACGAAATTCGACCTGCAAAGGAAACACTCAAAGTTACTCCAAATGAATAAAAAATTGTACTTAGCTTGCTTTTGTGGGAAGTCACGGTGTTCCGATAACGACACACGGCCTTGGTCCTCCTTCTCTATTTAGCGGATGACCTGGTTTGGCTTCAGTTTCCCCCGTGCGCGTTGTTTCGATGATTCAAGCCTTGAAAATCCGATGCTGCAGACGCGTTCGGTTTGTTTCTTGCAGTGCCGGAAACGCTCACTAACGATGTTTTCTTGAATGATTCTAATGAGAGACGAAGCTTGCGTTGTCGTAGGAAAAAGGACACGTCGGTTTTGTTTCTTGAAGTTATTCACTAACGATGATACTAAGTTGCTTGAAGAATCTCTTGCTTTCGTCGTCGTTAAAGAGTTCTTGTTGTTTTCTGAAGTCGCTCACTAACGATGATACTATGTTGCTTGAAGAATCTGCTGCTTCCGTCGTCGTTGACTTCTTATGATACATGATTTACTATTCTGGCTTTTCTTCGTAGGACGTTGTAGAGTTCTTCTGGTACGCTGGCCACCAATATTAGGGCTTGTGCCTTGTATGATAAGGCGCCCTATGAGGTAATGTTTGACTAGCGATAATCTTACGCTAAGTCGGTTGGTATTGCACTTCCATCTTCAATGGAGTGTCTAGGGGTTTGTAGATCATTTACGAAGTCGGTATTATCTTGTTTTGGTTATTACGACGATGTTGTTAAACTATGGTGAGGAGGTTCTTGTAGAAAAACACTAAGTATAAAAAATTATATATTCTTCTGAAGTTTTACATGGTGAAGATCAGATATGATTGTACAAGTCTTCTAATAACGGATAGCTTGATCACTTCTGCCAATGATGATGGCTAATCCTATTCCTCTACATGATAAAGCTTAGGTAAAGAGGTACAGGTCTTCTAATGACGATAGCTAACTCTGTTCTGCTCGTCTACCATCTCTGTTACAAGTTATGAAGGAACAGACAGTAGTTCGAAACATATGAACATACATACAAATGACATAGTTTCATACGAACACACAATCAAAATGAGACACGCTACAGATCACGTAGGCCGTTTGAATTATAGGTCGGGGTAGTTGTCTCAAGCAGGAGCTTGGACTAATGTTTATAAACAATTGAATGACTACAGGTGACAGGCATGTTATCTTAGCCTACTTTTATTGTATACGTCATCTTTAGCGTCTCTAGTCTGATCACATTCCTGCAAGCAATCTTTTATATATATGGACTAACATTCCATATTTTTATTATGTAAACACTTACATTAATAATATATATACATACATACTATATAATATATATATATATATATATATATACATATACATATATATATATATATATATATATAATTTATATATATATATTTATATAAATATGTATATATAGTATATGTGTGTGTGCGTTGGTTAAGCGTTTCCTATTAGGAACATTTAACATCAAGAGTAAAGCTCCCTAAGTCTATAGGTTTTAGCTTAAAGAGAAAAATTCAGAAACGTAAACTCTTAACATTTGCGTCTCGTCCTCCTAAGTATATAGGACACAGGGAATAATTTCTTTACCAATTACATAAAACCATTACTAGCTTCATTACTGCTCTATAGGTATAGCAGACAAAGGGCAGGAAAGATAAAACTCCAGAAAGAATCGTTTCTGCTTCACTTACACTTTGTATCTTTTAACGAAATGAAGCTTTAACCTGAAGGTGGGGAAAAGGCCATTCTCATAATATTGGATCTCGTGTATCTGCGTCTCTTAAGGGCTAAGTAAATTTCTTGGTGCCTTGCTCAGTCTTTTCATTCTTGCAATGTAGACTACAGAGTTAATTTCGCAAAGTGCAAAGCAATAAAGGCAATGTAGAAATAACGGAAACAAACTTTTAGTTACATAAATTTATAATTAGTTAGACATAATTATTGTAGATATGGAATTAAAAACGTTAACACACAAGATGTGAAGACCCTTCAGGGCGAGTGTGCTCCATCGGCCCTTACATGTTCCGGATTCTTAGATTCCATTACCTAATGAGAGATATCTATTAACGCTTAATATCTTTTCTGCCTTTTCTTTGGAAGTCCGCACAGGATTGAGGATGTTCTTCCTTTCTGATTTTTCTCACCAGAACTACAAATACAGTCCATCAGTGTTGCGTTGGAATGGATGAGGAATTCCAGATCCAATGCTCTCCAGAACCCATTTCTGCTTCATTTACTCTGTGAACCTTTTATCGCTATTGAGCTTTAATCGGAAGATGGGCAGACCTTCTTCAAATATTGGGTTTCATGTATCAGTGAGTCTTAAGGGCTACGTATACTGTTCGGTACCTTGTCTCAGACCGCTCCATCCTTTCAAGATGAAGATTTGCTTGCTTTTGCCAAATGCAAAACGGCGAAAGCAATTTACGTCACGTCTATGCAATCAAGAAGAAAGCATTTCCTATATTTACGAATAGGGGAAAAGCTATACCCAAGTTAGGGAAATGGAGAAACATGTAATAGATTTCTGAAATGGGGTTTCCTTTGCTTTTAAGAATTTTGAAGTGTGTGTGTGTGTGATGGGTGTGTGTGTGTGTGTGTGTGTGTGTGTGTGTGTGTGTGTGTTTAACAAAGGCGGATTTTGCCTGGATTGCCTAAAAGAGGCAGAGACAAACCAGTAGGGACGAATTTGAGTACTCGCAAATGTATTAGATGTAACATCAAAACTGTATGTTAACAAGTAGTTGTAATTGTATATGATATAGAAATATAAAGTATGACTATGCTAGGTTATTTAAATGTAAAGATGGGAAGTAGTTGGAATACAGGGAGCTTCTGTAGTAAATGAGAATGGAGAGTCTTGCGAAATCTTTTAAAGAAAATGCATTAGAAAACCTGGAGCTAATAAACTGTTAGATTCTGTGCTGTAAACGGGAAATAAAATGATGGATACAATATTGGGAACAGGAGGGTTGGTGGTGTATATACTTCATCACCACCTGCTGAAACTATAGTCAAAACCAGTAAGTTATAGTAAAAATGGATTCAAAT
>NC_061109.1:96790779-96810779 GCF_015104395.2 Macrobrachium nipponense | reverse complement strand
GATTTAATCATAAATGATTCAATATCATAAATGATTTGGGAAATGACTGATGACTTATTTCTTCAACAGTTAATCTCGCTCTCTTTATCTCAGTGTAAGAATGGCCACCATCTTAAGGTCCTTTAGGTACGACAGCACGGCGAGAATATCATCCCCGAATTTTCGTTCAGGAAAGAACCAAAAGGTCCTCGTGAAGATCTTGGGCATTTCGTCCATGACTATCCCCTTAGCCCTAGAGAAGCGAGGGTTCTCAAGTTCCTGACTATTTCCCGCCTGACTTTTCCTTCTACCAGGTCGTGAGAGTTCTCAGCGACATGGATTGCTCTGTTGTGCGTTTGAGTGCTTCGGGAGGGTAGGCGTTGATGGGGCAAGTGACACCTTTAATCTGGGTCAAGCTGAAAAAAAGATTAAAAAGGAGGGATAAAAAAAAAGACATTATAATCTTGCAATGAGGACGAATGCAGGGTCAGTAAAAGTGGATAATACATTGCATTTTGTAAATCATGTGTGTGTGCTTTAAATTTGTAGAGGGCAGAGAGAGAGAGAGAGAGAGAGAGAGAGAGAGATTTCCTTTCCTAATGGATTTCCACCATACTACAGGAGACAGAGGATGAAACAACAACTAATCAGATTGCTTTATGACAGTTGCACTATAATAATATTATAATTTTCCCCACATTTTATTTACATGGTTCATTGCTCTTTTTCTCCAGCCCTTTTAATTGTTTATTTGGCTCATTCTTATAGAAGGGAACTACGCTGGAGATCGTGATCCTTTAAAATTTTGTAAGAAGCGCTTACAATGAGTTGAATCTTCTTCAGAACTTAACTTTTCTCACCATCCATTCGTCTCTCGTTTACACACATTCCTTTAACCTTCCCTTTTTAGGAAGTCAATATATCAATCCCTTTGGAAGTTACACAGCATGCTCTTTCTTTCTTTCTTTTTCTCCAGTTCCTTTACATGTTTATTTTGCTTGTCTGTAGCCTCAGGTTTGGGTTGGGAAGAATTTTATAAAATTGTCACTTCATCCAACCATTAATATTTCCAGCTTTCTAGAAGCTGTTGTCTAAGCATTGTAATATATTTTTGTTTGAAGGGTTTCCAGTATTCTAACAATTTCATAAAAAATAGAATATGTAATTTAGAATATGTATTACTCATAACTACATACAGGAAATCCTAATTCTCTGTTAGGTAATTTTCACACTTGATGCGGTGCTAAAGAGAATAAATATTCAAGCAGATGAAGAAAAAAAACCTGCAGGAAAAATTAAATAAGACGAAGCTGAGATAATGAGGAAGAAGCGGTATGATTTGACCAAGCATTTTCAAACATATTTCTAAGTTTTTGAGGGATTCGCTTTTCTTTTTTTTTTTTTTGTTCCAGAATGTTTTTTTGGTTCTGCTTCAATTCTGGTGAAATCTTGAACTTACAGAATAGGAATTATTTGTCATCTTTCTCATTATCTAAGAATGATATCTTTGATTTTTCTGACACCTCTCTTATTTCGCCATTCATAAAGAGATATTCTTGAAATGAAAAGGCCAAATGTTACATTCCACATTATTAAGAGTATAAAAAAAAACATTTCGTCGTTATCGTTCAGATGCTTGCTTATCAGTGCTGCTGAGAGACCCCGTAAAATCATCCAACTTATCTTTAATGCTAATATAATGGAAACATCACACTCTCTCATTCTTCAGCTGAATAGAATATCTAAACAAAGCTAATATTAGGAATAGCATAAAATTGTAAAGGAGATAAATCAAAACACACTGCGTATAGATTTTCTGAAATAATAATGGAATATCACAAATAATAATAATAATAATAAATAATAATAATAATAATAATAATAATAATAATAATAATAATAATAATAATAATAATAATATGAACATGTTCATGAGAATACTTTCTCTATTCATAGTAATCATAATGCCTCAAATATCTTCTTCCCAAACTTCTGCTAAAATGTATGAAGCAAACAAACAAGCAACCAAAGAAACAAAAGTTGAAATCTGGACGCCAGAAGGGTCTCAGAATAAGCACGAGAGAGAAACAAAGAATCTCCAACTGATGTTTTATTAATGCCCGAAGTTAAAAGCCATCTTTTGGTCCCTCGAACTTCGCCATTATTAAGATGCAAGTTATTATCACCTTGAGGAGGGGAAGCTGATATGCGGAATGAAAGCAGGAGTTATAATAACTTCTGGTGGTATAATAGGTAAAGCACTAATCTCTCTCTCCTAACCAGCATGGGTTCAAATTCCACCTGAGACTGTAAATTTCAACACTCGTTTCCTTTTGAATTGAAAAGTTTTCACTGTAGTGCATTACTAATAATATTAGTGTATATACAGCGGTACTGATTAGCTACTGTGCTTGTTACTATACGAATGCAAAATAAAGTCAATAAGAAGAGTGAATAAGGTCAAGAGAAAGCCACTTTATACAACGAAATATAAGTGAGTAAATACAGAACAAGAGTTTTCGGCCTTCATTAAGGCCCTCTTCAGCTGAAGAGGACCTTATTGAAAGCTCCTATTCTGTATTTACTCATTTAAATTTTTGTATAAAGTGGCTTTCTCTTAATCATTCAAGACAAACATAAAGAATGCTTTTTCGTCACTGAAAATGTGAATTTGCTGATGACATTCGGTTCAACATGGAATTAAAACTCAATAACATTTGACTTCCAACAACAAACGAGGAAGTCAGGAAAACAACTTCTGAAAGAAAAAGAAATGTTCTCGGATAAACCCTGACGACAAAAAACGAACGAATAATGAAAGAGAAGATCCTGCTCATCTCGTATGCAAAGCCGACGAGACAAAAAGTTAAAACCAAGAGAATTTCTTAGGCTCCCACAAAGACCAAAAAAAGAACAGAAAGAATAATACGCGATACTTCTCATCATCTCGCACACAAAAATAACAAAACACCAAAGTTAAAACTCTGCGGGAGGTTTTTCATTTCCTCCAATTTCCTCCAAACAAAGAAACGAAGGAAACAGAAAAGGCCGGAGGCGAACAAACGCCCAGCGGGAGACGAAAAGGAGAACTTGAAACCGCCAAAGCGTCGAGGGGAAACTAATAAACTGTCGTAATCACACTCGGATGAGGAAAGTTCGAGTGTCACACAGAAAAAACCACCAAATAGGTTTGTTTACCGCCATCTTGGGTCAAGTTCTCTTTCGGACGGAACAGAATGCCAGGTATTTTTCTACTATGGACCATCATGTCCGCAGTTCTGCAAATAATTCAGGGTACACTAAAATTGAGGGTATTTTTATCAGCTACATGAAAGTATATAAATATATATAAGTATATATATATCCATCTATCTATCTATCTATCTATGTAATATATATATATATATATATATATATATATATATATATATATATATATATATATATTATATATATATATATACTGTCACAGGGCAGGCCAAGGTATAAGATTTTACTTTAGGGAAATACCGGTGGAACTGGCTGTACTTTATAAATGCCTTTTTTTTTTTTTTTTGGAAATGACAATTCTTCAACAGGGATCAAATGGAAGAATGCTCCTCAGGTACTTCAAAAGTGACAGCTTCCATGTGTGACGTCCGGATTCCAGAAGGTGAAGTACAAGAGGAATTAGCCATAGATCGTCACCAAGACTTCAGCATATTAGAGCAGGTTGCTGCGTCATCAGACTAGGGCGTGACACTGCTTCGTCAGGCTAACTGCCGCAATAACTGACTAAGGTGAAATGCGATTTGGTAGTTGTTTTTTTTTTATTAAACTGACTTGTGTCAGCACGGGCTCTTGCTCACCGAGCAGCCCGTAAAGATTTGGTAGGGCATACTACCACCCCATTTATATGCCCAGCTCAGGTGTAGCCGGAAGTGTATTGTCTGACATCTGTCATAACTCGGGCGACATCCTTTGGTTTCTGCCGCTAATCCTAGTAGGTACCTGAATAGGTCATTGAAACGCCAGCAGAGATGGGTATGGAGGAAAGAGTACAAAGAGGTGCTCATTGAGTTTGAGAGGGTATGGCCGTGGCCCATGGTATGGCTCGGGGACGGAGGTGCAGGTGCAATACACTGTGAGGACAAGTATTGGGTGCAAGGTCAGCTCATGGAGACAACATGTGTCAGGATGAAAACTCTAACGAATTTGAGGGGTGATCCCCTTAAATGACTTTCGTTAAATTTGACAAGGGACTTCGCACAAAGGCGGTGAGGGGGTCAAGGTCCTCTAAATTGTAATTCATTATTGACTAGGCTGGTCTCTTAATTGGATTTGGGACGGCGACGGACGTGAGGAGGGTATGAAATGTAATAAATAAAAATTGACAGGACATTAAAAATTACATTTTTAGGTTTTCATCTGCAGGATGTCGTTAAGGAACAATAGGGATAAACAATGAGCCAAAGTATCTCACAAGTCACAACAAGTGACACTTTATTTTCTTAATGAATAAGACAATATTCTGTAGGAGTTTTTTGGCCGTGCAGATTTTGAATTTGGTCAAGTTTCCCATGTGTCGCTGGAGAACAATCCGTTCTCTCTGTAAGGCATCTGTATTGGTCACACATCTAGTTAATCCAACTTTCCTTGTTAGATTGACAAAATCTAAAAGCATTAAAACACCTACAATTAACAACACTTTAAAATTACATAATAATGTAAGGCAAAAAAAATATATCATTTTGTAAATTCAGAGAACATGAAAACGAAAATTACCCATAGATCGAAACTGACACAAAAGCCACAACTTAGTAAGAAGGAATACAAACTAAACAGAAATTGTGAAATACAGTAATTGAGCAGATAGATACAGAAAAGAATATAAAATGAATATTCAAAATAATAATAATGATAACATAGTACAAAAAGTATAATGGAAAACTGACTGTTAATGTCTAAAGTTAAAGGTATCTTGGCGAGTTAACAATAAAGACTGGGAATAGTAAAGGTGAGGATGGTGTGGTTTTGGAAACTAAAATGTAAGGGAACCGAGTGTTGATGATTGTTGTTTAATATGAACGGATTCTAAAAACCGAAGGGAATAACTGTTTCCGTTTGTCCAAAAATTAGAAAATTAATATTCTCTAGCTGATAGTGGCAGGATATGGCATGGAGTCTGATGGCACTATTTTTTTTTTTTTTTTTTTTTTTTTTTTTTGCTCATAAGAGTGTCAAGCATTGTACACCATCACATAGAATACAGTAATTTTCAAATTCTTGGACAAAGAAAATCAATTATTCCCTTCCATTATTCGAGTCCTCCATATTAAATACAATTACCAACACTCGATAGCCAAACTACCTCAGCTCCATACATTGCAATCTTTTTCAAAACCACACCACTTTACCCTCTATCATTTTCACTTTCTACTGTTACCTCTTTACGGGCTTAAGATTATGGCCCAGGCAGTGATCCTGGTTATCCAAGAGGACCTTCTCACGTTCTACTTGTTAAAGCCTAGAAGAGACAGGGTACCCCTTTCTGGCCCATGTACGATCTACCCATTTCAAATTGGGTATTTAAGAATAAACTTATTTATATATGCATATCATTTGGTAACTGGCATTAACTTTTCTAATAAGTTAATACCAGTTATATTATTATTGCAAATTTTTATTAAAATTTTTACTAAGAATCATGTTGGCATTGGGCTGATTTGGATTGCAAGTACAGTACCTGTACCCACCCCCAGTTAGGAATTCGTTAAAATGAATAAAAAAATTTCCTGTGAGAGAGAGAGAGAGAGAGACAGAGAGAGAGAGACAGGCAGAGAGAGAGAGCAGCCTTCAAAAATTAAACTGGCCCATTTTTGGCACAATGGACTCTGCAGACTTGGAGGCGAACTACCAAATATTATGTATACAAAAATAAAGTAGACAAAATTGCCCAGTTTGAAATGGGTACGCACATTGGCCAGAAAGGATCCCCTTTTTTATGCCAGGCTTCTCTGGAAGAACAAGTGCAGGTCCCCTTGGATAACCAGGATCCTTGGACTTCACAATTAATTAAGTCATCAACCACTGCTTTCACACGAATTCTGAACATTTTATACATTTAGTTATGTTATATGCTGAATGGCTCGAAGTAATATTAACATTCTCCAGTGACAGGTTTGTAGTTTTAATGGCAATTGGTAGAACTACTATACTGGTTGACAACTACATAAAACGCTGAAGAGAAGTCTATGAAATTTAACACATTTGGGGATAACATTAATGAATATCTCTCTACGTATCTACGTATAGGAAATCTTTCTGGCTGTGTGTGCAGGCGAATTCTCTGGCTATATAAACATACTGGCCACTATTAACATACCAGTCCTGTGATGTTAGCGATGTCATAACTAGTCGTATTTATGCTTAATCATGCTTAATTAAAGTATATTTGGATGTGAACCGTACCAACAAAAGCTATCGGCACTGTTGACCGCATTAAAAGAATTTTATTGCAGGGTTAAGGATCTGCACTAGTAATAGAGCTGTTACAAGTATACGGCCAGCGTACGTATCCCTTAAATAGTCACCATAAATGAACGAGTCCGTGTCCGTTGTCCCCCCCCCCCCCCCCCCCCCCCCCCCCCGCCCCCCACTCACAAATTACACACACACACACACACGCACAAAAAGCTCTCTCTCTCTCTCTCTCTCTCTTACATATATTACATATAACTATACTTGCACTATTGAAACATTAATTTTACTACCACTACAAATACAGTTTTATCTTTTTTACGGAAACATTTTTTTGGGGGGTGGGGAGGGGGGAGACTGCGTTAAATTGGAGGCAATTTCAGACAAAGATTAGAATGGGGTTATTCAATCAATTAAACGCAGTCACGAGAGTTAAAAAGTTACACAGATAATGAAATAATGGCATCATTGAATGGGAATGTTACATAGGGAAGGAGGAAATGAGACTGATCATGGTAATTAAATAGAGCTGTAGATATAAATACGGAGTGATCAAAGGCATTAGAAAGACAGAAGGAAAGATACTGATCGATCCTAGATAGAGAGTGAGAGCACTGACATTTTGCTGGAAGGAAAATGAACGGCAGCCGAACGAGGACGAACCGCAGAGCGTGAATCGGCCTTAATTCTACGAGAATTGACCACTTCCTCTGGGGAATTGCTTAGGAATTGCTGATACCTTCTTCCACTGCCGATTCTTATTTGTCTACGCAATGACCGCCAAACTTAAGAAATATTCAAAATTGTTTTTCTCCATAAGACCTTCGATCTAACTCGCAACGGTGTTTGTCAGATGATCTAGAATTATACTATATAATAAGGTTTAGTTTTGGAGCTCTATTTGACAACCACGGTGATAACTATAATCAACATAATCATCTCCATTACAGTATTATTAACCATTTTGCTCATTTGGTTTTCATTTAATATTTCTACTCTTTTTTTTTCTATTTTCAATTCATTTTGCTACTTGAATTTTAGTCTTGTTGTTGGTATTATTCTTCACATAGACCATAATCATATTAAACTACAACTAAGATGGTAGTGGTTTATACAGATAAAATAATTTTCTTATAGCATCTTATTTACTACTTTTCTATGAATAAAAATTTACTATAAAAGAGGCAGAGAGAGAGAGAGAGAGAGAGAGAGAGAGAGAGAGAGAACAGAGAGAGAGAGAGAGAGAGAGGAAAGAGGAGGAGGAGAGAGACGAGAGATGAGAGAGAGAGAGAGCGAGAGAGAAGAGCAGATAGAGAGAGAGAGAGAGAGAGAGAGAAGAGAGAGAGGTTGACTTTCCATTGTCTGACACATCTTAAAGAGATCTATACTACTGTTTAATGAACATCTGACCGTCAATCTTTTGGCACTATATATATATTTTTTAAACTTAAAAACCAACCTTTTGAAATGTCATTTAAATTACCAGAGAGAGAGAGAGAGAGAGAGAGAGAGAGAGAGAGAGAGAGAGAGAGAGAGATTAGATTACCACTTGACATCGTCTACCTGTTGCTTCTTCATTCATCAAATATGAAGCCTCAACTCTCACATGAACAACTGAAACTCGGGTTCACATAAAAACCGGTGGTGTTTGCTAACAAGCAAAGGACTGTTTGTCAAAGCGCAAAGCAGCACTTGGTTAAGGCTCCTTGAATGTTTACATCATCACACTCAGGAGCCTTTTGATATAATAACAGCGATGACTCGCTTATGTTCATGGCTGTGAAATCTGCTTTCATACTCCTAATTTATTTGATACGGCTTTCAACTGGATGAAGAGCGACTCTAACAAATATAACAATATTAATATTAATGGACATCACATTTCTTATGCTAATCATTCTAATGTAAATGTGAAGGTAATTTGTTCGACATATGAAATAGTGGATATGTAAAACCTTTAATCTCCTAGATATTTTCACTAACGAGTCACTATATAATAGGAACTGTAATCGAGCCAGCTATTTTCATTTCCAGCAGAATAAATCATTATACAGTTCTGTTGTAATCGCGTTTCTCACCCAAAATATTACGGCGACTCGATATAAGAATAATTCTACAAAGGAACAACGTTCAGGGGTTTAAAAGGTTTTGCGCCTAATGAGTGCTAGAAGCAAGGAACAGAACATTAAAATGTCCTTAAGAACGAACAAATACACAAGCGATCAGGTTTTGCGTCTAATGAGTGCTACAAGCAAGGAACAGGACATTAAAATGTCCTTAAGAACGAACAAATACACAAACGATCAGTGTATAGACTTCCCGTTTTAGCCTATGAAAAATCGTTTCGTGAACAATTACGTTAATTTGATCATGGCAACATATTAGATACTTAATTACAAGTGGAAAATAAATAATCTATCTTCATTAATAATGAATATAAAATTTTATGCACTTACCTAATTCTTTTTAAATAATTTATGTGCTTCGACTTGTGAGTGAGTGAGTGTGCAAAAGTGATTTTAATCTAATTTCAGTCGTTTTTTGCAATTCTAATTTTACTTGATTCGACTGTATGCTTATATGCAAGGGATAAACAAAATCATGGCAAGAAATAGGAACAATATAATGGTTTACATATGTTTTCAGTTGCTGAAAATATACGTAAAGTTACAAATTGCGGGAAGCATACTACAACTTCTCCAAGTTCCCAACTACATTTACGGAAGAGTTACGTCAATGTGAAGAAATCATTTTTACCTCACCCCGGAAAATCTTGCTCCTTTGCTTAAGGTGTTGCTATGCAGTGGTTCATTCCTAGAAAGAGTAGTTACACGTATTCACCTTTTATTCTCTTTTTCTTTCTTATCTTTTAATACATTCTTTTGACGCGGAATTAACAATTGGAATCCGCCGTGGCGAAAGGTCAGAGTTCATGCATCTGTCGCGTACCGCAGCCCTTAAAAACTATTGGATTGGGAAGAACTTTGTAAATTACAATTCTTGTAAATTGTCATGATGATGATGATGATTATTATTACTGGTGTCAAATGCATTTTATCCATACACACACACATACGTATATACGTATATTTTCCTGCCGACTGAAAATCTGCCAAGCGTACGGAACTTGAGAAATGAAGTGGCACTTCTCTTACTAGACCGCATTTCCTACTTCATGTCTAATGGAGATGATGATGGAGAGTACTTAAAAGACAGAATATTAATGAATAAGAGTACCAACTTTAATTTCCTAAACGCATTATCAGTGATTCAACTAATCTCATGATAAAGCTACAAAGATTTGTGTATATATATAAGTAGTCATAAAAATCTGTCATGAAATCGAAATTATTTTGGTAGTCTTTCGGCACTTCCGTTCAGTGCATCTGTTTCAAAATATTAATATGCATAAGGACTTTGGCTTGGGTAGCATAGAATAACTAGAAGCATCCACGGAATGAGAAGTACAACTTAGGCGTTGACCGGATGTGTTAATCTACTCTGGCGTCACAATGACTAAAAACACTAAGGAAGGGGAGAGAAAAAAAAAGTAGAGCAGCAGAGAAATGATGAGCAGACCCACGGAATGTTTACCATTAACTTCATTGTATAGCAAAAAAGAAGAAAAAAAATTATCGATACCAGAAGAATTCTGCTTGGTAGCAAAACAACAGCAATGCAAAATGGGGGTTGCCATAAATTCACAGCCTTTACATGTACCCCAAGAAGTGTTTACTCTGAGTAAAATGAAATCAAATTTGAATAAGAATGAAGAGAGTCATGCGCAAAATAATCACCGAAAATCAATGCTATTTAATGTCCAAGAGATTAATTCTTAACACTGTTTCATTTATTAAGTTCTTTACCTACCTCCTAAAAATGGAAAACGAAAAAACTAATACGGAAGTGGTCTAAAATTAAGAAAGGCCCCTTAGCACAAATTATGTTAAAAAAAAAAACTACTGACCTACGTGTATTCCACAGTTTGAGGTCTTTTATTCTTTAGAATAAAAAATAATTGGATATCTGCAATGCAAAAACTCTTATAACTGTTAAATTCCAGGAAAACTGGGATATCTGAGAAAATCCTTATGAGTGCTCTTATCCCATGGACAACTTTAAGGTCATTAATAAAGGCACCTCTGGCACCAAGGTCCGCATTGCTGAACCGCTTTTTGTCTACTGGAACACAAGTACAGTCAAAATTCTTTAAGAGACGTTACACATACTTAGGTCTATTCCAGATACGTACAGAATTATATCTCTCAAAGTATCATCTATATATTTAGCAATATATACTATACATATTATATATATATATATATATATATATATATATATATATATATATATATATATATATATATATATGTGTGTGTGCGTGTGTAAGGAAAAATAAACGAAGGAGGTCTGCAAGATCTTTCGACTTTAAAACTCCTTTACTGAGCAGATACTGACATAAATACGAGAAAAGACAATACAAGAAGATTCGTATAACTGACAGATAGGGATTATAAAGAGATTAGTACCTAGAATCCGCCACACCTGGAAGATAAGAAAACCTTCCAGACAAGCATAAACAATGGGTGCAATTAAAGGTTTAAGACAATCATCTCAGATACAATTTCCAGACAATTAAAGGATTATAGGTGACAGCTATTCAAAACTTGGTAAACAAAACCATATTCACAATACATGACAGACATACATTACAACAAAATTAATAACTCTAAGGCAACTAATTTTTATTTAAGTCAGTAATTATATCTTTGAGGTCATTCTTAAACATGTTACAGATACAAGGGTCTAAATGAAAAAGGCCACGACTAACATTGAAATCCTTCGTGGCATTTATCTTTATTTATGGATTTATCACATTCCTAACTTTCGTGATTCAGTTATACATATATATATATGTATGCATATACTTATATATATATATATATATATATATATATATGCATATATATATATATATATATATATTTATATATATTCACATATGTATATATACATATGTATGTATATATATGTATATACATACACGTGTAAATAAGCAAACCTTATGGGTAGAATTCCTTATCTTTACAGGTATCACTGGCCTGCATGGCAACACCGACATTTATACTGTGTAATTTCCAATTATTTTTGCTGAGTACGGCTCATTTCTTATTCCCCTTACCTAACTCAGCTTGGAAACTGCACGTGCTTATTATAAAATGCAAGGGTAGTCTTTATAGATAGGTATGATATAAGACATTTTTATTAGCTTTTATAGGTAGGAATGATATAAGCTATTTTTCTTTATCTAGCTTAAATGAGTCGTATAGTCTTACATTCTTAACAGGTGTTGGATTCATGTTATCATTTTCATCTCACAAACACGTCTCAAATTAGCTCATATTAATCAGTTACATATACAAATGTTACACGAGTAACAGTGGGCATTTAATAGAATCAATCAAATTATACAATTTACTTCTTATTTCTAAGGTTTAGTTAAAAATGTACAATGCAGATGACAAAGGCAAGAATGACTATTTTTCAAAAATACATAAGAGATAAAAAAATAACCGGATGCCCATTTTGGCAATTATCTAAATCAGAAAAACCTAAATTTCATTAACGAAACTGAAGCTTTCTATATTTTCAAGAAAAATGTTGAGAGTGTCTCAATATTAGCTGTCGTGAAAAAGTTGTCTATGGGAACATATACAACACAGACCCAGGATGGCTAGACACCTTGCCTACGAGAGTTTTACCTTATTTTTATCGTCTCTAACCCTAGAGGGCTTAGGGTCACCCCCAGGATAAGGTACAAATCTATTTCCATATTTCATACAACGCTGCGTGGTGATCTCTGTTGCATTCACTCAGATGGGGTAATCTGAGATAAAAGCATTCACCTGGGTCCCTGGTTGGTCAGAGAGTTGGATAAAGCATTAGTATGCAATGTGCGTGGCCTGCCCAGGTAATTCTTTAGGTGGTTAAGTTCCATTTTGTGTAATAACTTTGTGACCTGTTTGGTAGTGGCCATATCTCTCACTCGACAGGTAGCCGTTTCGATCCTGGCGCGAGGTAAACCTTTATATTTAACATTTGACCACGTGTTGAGTTACGAACACACACACACACACACACATATATATATATATATATATATATATATATATATATATATATAATACACACACACACACACACACACACACACACATATATATATATATATATATATATATATATATATATATATATATAAAGAAAACGAATATAAAAGGGGCCGAAGGGACGCTACAAACACTCTTTAGCAAGCAATGCTTACAAGAACGGCGTGATGTGTATTCGATGGAACTAAGCCCCTTTTTGCCTTAATTAGGGGCATAGATTAAATTTTAGCGAAACTGTTACTTCTTCATGGTATAAAAGCTGTCTGCCTATGACTGGACATGTGAAAACTAATAAAAAATTTTAAATGTGTTTCCCCAAAGGCTATATACCTAACGTGATAAAGTATCCATGGAACTTCCTGAGCAAAAAAGTATGACTATATATTCATATATACATGTATATATATCCTTAAACCTTTCAGGGGTAAAAGTAAGAGACTTGGTGTAGGTCCTGACTGGTTTTTACTATTTCTAAGCCACTGGTTGGTTGGTAGGTTGGTTGGTTTTATAAAGTTTAGGTGTAACACCAAGCACTAGGGCAGCAAAGGCCATTCTAAGCCACTGATGAAGGATTATCATATAGTATGTAAACAAAGCAGCTGACTCTATCACTAATGATTTTGATCGCCCCTCCCATTGGACACTTGTCAGGTGCGAAATACTATACTCTGTTTTTTTCCATCTGTCCACCCGCCTGTGGTGTTTGCGTATGGTAACACTGCGTCCCGGGCTTTAGATAGTTACGCTATGTGTAAGTTTTTAGGTTAAATAAAAGAAAAGGTTATCTGGGTGTACATTTACAACTGAAAAGTGTTTTAATAATTTACTGTATGCGAATTACACCGTTAATATTCGAAATAGGATATTGTTATAATTGCTGAATGTAACTATCTAAAGCCCGGGACGTAGTGTTACCATACGCAAACACCACAGGCGGGTGACAGATGGAAAAAAACAGAGTATAGTCTCCATCGGTTGGTATGTTTGTCCAAAGCAGGTGTGTTGTGATTTCTACCGCTATACATCAGCCGTTCTTCAGTGAGTTAGAAATAAAGTCAAAATCGGTCAGTAAAACACCCAGACCACTACTTTATTTTAAACACTGATGGTGATGCAACGTATTAATGTTATAATTATATATATATATATATATATATATATATATATATATATATATATATATATATATATATATATATACTATATAATATATTTATACACATATATATAAATATATATATATATATATATATATATATATATATATATATATATATATATATATATATATATAAAGGTATTACTGTTTTTTGTCTAAGGTTATAAACCAAGTCATTATTGCATTCACTTAAGTGAACTTAGCTTTTAGATGGTCAACGAAGTTGACCATCTAAGGGAAGTTGTTGTTAACTGTTATCATATCTTTATCCTTGAGTTTACACAGAAAAATGTTATATAAACAAAATGAATATTTACCTGTGAAACTAAGCACAAGCAGTGATTGCATTCCTTTGTGTAAATAACATCATTGTTCTCGAAGCAATCGTAATTGAGTCTTCCTGCACTACAGCATCAGCTTCACTCTAATTTACTTTCTATCCGATTGAGGCCGGATTTTACTGGCTTGTGCCAGATCAAGAACTGTACAGGCCCCATACACTGAATGACTGTCTGAACGATTGTCGTTATCGACACACACACACACGCGCACACACACTAGTCATACAGTATGAAAGATCTCCGCACCGATTTCAGTCTAAACAAAGATTTTGTCTGGAGAAGACATGGCATCATCTTTAGAAGAGACGCGCACGATAGCGTTATATCGGGAGACAAACCCCTACATTGAACGATCTGTGTACGACAGACTTAAGTCGCAAGCCAGCAACCTGTTCGTGACAGATTCCCGCTGAGATCGTTCAGACACGAAGCTCCGCCCACTTTTGCATTCAGACAAGCCCATACACATTGTTTTTGCGAACGATGTAGACAGTCGTTCAGACAATCGTCCAGTGTATGGGGGCCGTAAGTGTTTTCTGTAGTCTTTCGTTAGTTTTTCCAAGTCTTCCATCGTCATCTGGACATTCTTGAAATCGCGGAGTAACACATCATTTTTCGACTGTAGATTTCACAGACCACCCTCCAAAAGAAGATTCTTCTCGTCCTTACTGGTGGGCCAGCCTCGCCATCTCTTCCAGCCGGTGGTCTTTCGCTTGCAGTAAATTGTCCACCTGACTGAGCTTCATTTCTTTCTCTTGTAGCTGACATTGGAGGGCGCCATTTTCTCTCGACAGCTTTCCAACTTATTCCTGCAGCTCTCGAATGTTGAACTGGAGGTTTTCCTTCTCAGCCTTACTGTGACTGAGGTCGCTTTCTAGTTCTCGGATTCGTTTAGTCATCTGCATCCTCTCTTCTCCCATATCACTCAATTCCGTCTCCAGCTGACCTGCTACTTCCTCTCGTTGACGAAATTGACAACTGAGTTTCGCCAAATGAGCACTTTTTGAGCAGTCAAGCTCATTACTTTGTTGTTCAGTTACTTCAGTATATCACTCACCTCTTGTACAGTGGTGCTCAAATCTCATGCGACATAATTCTTTTTGTATCGTCCAGTTCTCAGACTCAATGTGACGTTGCCAAGTAGTGTTAAACTTTTTTTTTCTAATGTCATACATGTCTTAGAAAAGTTTATGAATTCACAGCTAGCCTTATTTTCCTTATGGTTATATAAATATGATCCCTTTTATGCATTGGTATAATTCGTAATCTGTGCCATCAATGAAAGCACTTAACGGTGCCATCAATGAAGGCACTTAACATGCTCCTCCGACTGGTTAACATAACCACGTCTGCTGCATTTTCAAAGTAGGAATATGAATTAAGAAAAGTTTTCTTTGAGCGTTGAAGGTTTCGGCTGTGTTCAAACTGCCTGTATGTTGCAAAATGTTTTATAGGCCTAAAAAAATAATCTAAGCCTTTTGAGATGTAATTTGTTACTAATGAGTTTATTTGTAGAGATTACCTCTTCTTTGACGAATATAATAGGAATATGAATTACAACCAGTTTTCTTTGAATGTTGAAGTTTTAGGCTGTATTTAAACTGCCTGTATGTTGCAAAATGATTTATAGGCCTAAAAGAATAATCTAAGCCTTCGGAGATGTAATCTGTTACTAATGTTTTTATTTATAGAGATTACCTGTTCTTTGAGGAATAAAAGGTGATGATGATTTTGATTATGTGGAGAAGATGGCTATTAATCGAAATATCATACGTATTAATATCAAGGTGCATAGACACTTGTTTTTCAACTGGTTTAAAATTTTCTTAAAAAGTCCTTCTGCTCGCTTTTGGTGTTTAATTTATTTTATCATAAGGTAAATTGAAGTGCAAGAATGTGTAGAAACCTCATTTGCTTTCTGGCCAGAAATTGTTAGTTGAGAGATGTGAATGTTAAGTGTAAAGTAAAGAAATCTAACACCTAGGCCTAGGAACAATATTTTGGCTTTGACACAAGAATAATTGCATGGGCGAATATTTGCTAGTGTGGAATCATTATTGTATTTAAGAAATATAACAAATAATTATATATGAAAATCCAAATATTCATCTAACACATAATGTAAATATGTTCAAGATTATTTCATTGTCGCTACTCATTGTAGACCTACTTATGTTACACCAGGTGGTGGTTGTTGCACCGACACTAATGGTTGGTGTGTCACACACGCTCCCCTCACACGTTGATATCGGTGGGCGCATTCTACTTTTGTATATACATATTTACATTTTTTCAGAGTTGAGGTGTAAAAGCAATCAAATAGTGCTATTTCAAATTTAATGCTTGCTTTGGAAGCATTATTAATGTTATGATTTTTTTTTTTTTAGTTTTTATTTAACATTTAAACTGGGGTTTGATCACGACTTCGTTTTGGCCAAAAGCCTCAGAAATGTGTGAACGAAAGATTTGAAAATGTTTCATAAGAGTTTTTTTGCGAAATTTGGCTACAGTGATATTTTCTTACAGTTTTGAAATATATGACAGATTGCACTCTTATGAAACATATTATGGACGTATTGTATGCAATAATCGCGTTTTCACATAAAAATGATAGATAAATATGGAGCATGCTATGTTGCCAGTTAGTGAATTTTGAACGAAATCCTATGGAATCATGTCGCATGAGATTTGAGCATCACTGTACAACGGCAGCGTTCTTAGTCAGTCGGTTTTTTTCTGC
Source organism: Macrobrachium nipponense (assembly GCF_015104395.2). Classification (NCBI taxonomy): domain Eukaryota; kingdom Metazoa; phylum Arthropoda; class Malacostraca; order Decapoda; family Palaemonidae; genus Macrobrachium; species Macrobrachium nipponense. The sequence continues at coordinate 96,793,931 of NC_061109.1, read as the reverse complement.
TTTCATCCTCGTTATCTAATCTTCCCGCATAGTATTTCGTGCATTTTTCTGAGCGACCATCTCATTCTGCTTTTCGTTTCCGAGCAAAAGGATCTTTTCTTCCAAGACTTTTTGTTCCATCTTCTGCTTGTTAAACCGTCCTCTGCACAACCTCATCTCCGTTCTTTCTCCAGTTCTACTCTCCGCATCTCCTTTTCTTCCTTATTTCTGTTTTCTTGAAGATTATTCTTAAGATCATGAACTCTTTTGGTTTAACAAGCGGAAGATGGAACAAAAAGTCTTGGAAGAAAAGATCCTTTTGTTACTCGTGTAACATTTGTATATGTAACTGATTAATATGAGCTAATTTGAGACGTGTTTGTGAGATGAAAATGATAACATGAATCCATCACCTGTTAATAATGTAAGACTATACGACTCATTTAAGCTAGATAAAGAAAAATAGCTTATATCATCCCACCTATAAAAGATAAATATGATAGGGATGTGAATATAAGCTGAAGACTGGGTTCCGTCGGTAAAGAATCTGAAAAGGATCGGCTACGACCAGCAGCGCTTCATTTGCTCCCAGATGCGGTAGAGTAAGGGTGCGTTGCACGCCCCGAAAGAGCGCTGCCAGACGCACGATCCATGGCTAACTTTAATCTTAAATAAAATAAAGACTACTGAAGCTAGAGGGTTGCAATTTGGTGTGTTTGATGATTGGAGAGTGGATGATCAAAGCCGGCACAATAGTTTTCTTTTACAGAAAACTATAAAGGTCGGGATTAAAAGTTATATTTAATTATGTGAAAACCATAACGACGAGTCTCCCTGGTTGTATGAATTTTTATGGATTTGGTGATGCATAAAATGAAAAAAGTTTGGGATTTTTCTAGGAAAAATTCGTGAAATTATGAAAAATACAGAAAGATAAATGTGATAGGGATGTGAATATAAGCTGAAGACTGGGTTCCGTCGGTAAAGAATTTGAAAAGGATCTACAACTTCTTTTGCCTTCCCTCGGCTAGGTGCGCTTTTGTGAAGTTGAATCCGTCAAAAATGGACACAAGTCTGGAAACTGCCTTTGGAATGAAGACTGTGCTTTTGGTTGCTGTTTTTGGATTGGCTAACGCTGTAAAGGCAACATACTGGACATCATTAACAAGCAGACAATCGATGATGATGATTGCAATGGAAAAATTTAAGCATTGCAGGGAGAAGTTCGTCACGAAAGGGAAAAGAGGAAGAAACTGACGCTGCTGAATGTCCATTTTGACGGATTCAACTGCACAAAAGCGCACCTTGCCGAGGGAAGGCAAAAGAAGTTGTAGAATCTACAACTTCTTTTGCCAGATTTTCAAGCTACTAAAGTTGCCAATGATTGCTAGAAAAGTTGCCAAAAAGTTGCCAACCTCCCTTTTCCACTAATAACCCTTGATTAATTTAGCCAAAAACATCCTTCCTTAATGCATTTTCTCTAGTTACTGTGCATTTGCCATAAAATGAGAGAAACTTGAATTTCACAAGGTATCATAAATCGTTGTGTTGAAATTTTGTACTGATACAAATAGTAGTTTTCGATTTGCATTTATTATCTCAGTAAGGGGTGTCATTTAGGGGGGGGCAACTGTCCCCCCCCCTTCACGCCCCAAGCCCCAATAAGTAACAACAGCTGATTTTCCAGTATTCCTGCCAAAATTCAAATGTGTTATCACATTAAGTTTACCTATCTATCTATTAGCTACCAGTGAGGATGAGATAAATAAACAGTAGTGGGAGTCTATGGATTTTGTTGAAATACCTTTTGTGTCAATGACAGGGCTTAGGCCTACACGTCAAATTCTTATATTTTGAGGCAATGACAGGGCATAGGCCTACACGTCAAATTCTTATATTTTGAGGCAATGACAGGGCTTAGGCCTACACGTCAAATTCTTATATTTTGAGGCAATGACAGGGCATAAGCCTACACATCAAATTCTTATATTTTGAGAAAATGACAGGGCATAAGCCTACACGTGAAATTCACATATTTTGAGCCAATGATAGGGCATAACCCTACACGCCAAATTCATTATATTTTGAGGCAATGACGGGATAGGCCTACACATCAAATTCTTATATTTTGAGGCAATGTCAAGGCATAGACCTACACATAAAATTCTTATATTTTGAGACAATGTCAAGGCATAGACCTATACATAAAATTCTTATATTTTGAGACAATGACAGGGCATGGGCCTACACGTCAATTTCTTATTGCAAATGGTTTTCTAACCGTATCTGTTGGAAATAGGGTAGTCTATCTTGTTATTAATATAGTAGTTTCAAGTTGAAAACTTTCAACTCCACGATATATAATGTATAAGTATACAGTGGAATGTACACTTATAAAGAAGATTACATACACACATATGCGTGGATGGCCAATCTTAGGACTGTCTCAGCCTTACACCAACTATCAAACTGCTTTCAATGAACTATACTGAAAAAGATATTTACTAAAGGGATAAATTATATTGCTGTGACGAGTAAATATAAGGCTGCTGTAGTGTTTCTATGAGAATGAAGGCTATGGTAGGAAGGCATCATAAGATTAGAATTCAGAAAAAATGTATGACAGCTGAAAGTTATGTATGAGATGATCCAAACCAGTCTGCGACTGCGAGTAGCCCATGATTCATTTGGTTTTGGGGCATTCTTATTGAGTCAGTCTCTCTCTCTGCTCTCTCTCTCTCTCTCTCTCTCATCTCTCTCTCTCTTCTCTCTCTTTGTTGTTAGGAGAATATTCTAGCGCAGACAATATTCATAAAGATCTCGATTACTTTTGATTGAAGCATTACTAAATTTCAGTTAAGAGTAGGCGGATAATTCTTTGCGCCAATATTTTATGAATAGGCCTATGTTTATTCTGCAATGTTAGGATACCATATGAAAATTTTGGAAGACACTACAAGCACTATAACAGCAGCAACAAAAACAAGAATAAACACAAGAACCAAAATAAAACAGTTGAATATAAGATAGGCCTATAATTCAAAACGTCCATAAGATGCGTAAACCGACAAAAAGGCATACTCCCTTATCGGTCTACGTAACTTCCCTCAAAGGTTCAGAATCTCATTATGATATAAGTGATCCTAACCTGGTGAAACTCGAGGATGATGATG
>NC_061109.1:96786255-96790279 GCF_015104395.2 Macrobrachium nipponense | reverse complement strand
CATCATCATCCTCGAGTTCCACCAGGTTAGGATCATTTATATCATAACGAGATTCTGAACCTTTGAGGGAAGTATATATATATATATATATATATATATATATATATATATCTTATATATATATATATCTATATATATATATATCTTTATATATTATATATAACGTATATATATTATATAGATAATTATATAGATACATATATATACATACATGCCCCAAGCTTTTTACTTTATCATTTAGAGAGAGAGAGAGAGAGAGAGAGAGAGAGAGAGAGAGAGAGGAGAAGAGAGAGAGTGATTTAGAGAGAGAGAGAGAGAGAGAAATATGCGCCGAAGTTTTTTCTATGTAATCGAGTTTGCCGTACAACGTATAATGTGTATAAACTATAACGAGGCTACGACCAGCAGCGCTTCATTTGCTCCCCAGATGCGGTAGAGTGAGGGTGCGTTGCACGCCTCCGAAAGAGCGCTGCCAGACGCACGATCCATGGCTAACTTTAATCTTGAGTAAAATAAAGACTACTGAAGCTAGAGGGTTGCAATTTGGTGTGTTTGATGATTGGAGAGTGGATGATCAAAGCCGTCACAATAGTTTTCTTTTACAGAAAACTATAAAGGTCGGGATTAAAAGTTATATTTAATTATGTGAAAACCATAACGACGAGTCTCCCTGGTTGTATGAATTTTTGTGGATTTGGTGATGCATAAAATGAAAAAAAAGTTTGGGATTTTTCTAGGGAAAACAAATTCGTGAAATTATGAAAAATACAGAAAGATAAAATATGATAGGGTGTGAATATAAGCTGAAGACTGGTTCCGTCGGTAAAGAATTTGAAAAGGATCTACAACTTCTTTTGCCTTCCCTCGGCAAGGTGCGCTTTTGTGAAGTTGAATCCGTCAAAATGGACACAAGTCTGGAAACTGCCTTTGGAATGAAGACTGTGCTTTTGGTTGCTGTTTTTGGATTGGCTAACGCTGTAACAGGCAACATACTGGACATCATTAACAAGCAGACAATCGATGATGATGATTGCAATGGAAAAATTTAAGCATTGCAGGGAGAAGTTAATCACGAAAGGGAAAAGAGGAAGAAACTGACGTTGCTGAATGTCCATTTTGACGGATTCAACTGCACAAAAGCGCACCTTGCCGAGGGAAGGCAAAAGAAGTTGTAGATCCTTTTCAGATTCTTTACCGACGGAACCCAGTCTTCAGCTTATATTCACATCCCTATCATATTTATCTTTTATAGGTGGGAATGATATAAGCTATTTTTCTTTATCTAGCTTAAATGAGTCGTATAGTCTTACATTTTAACAAGTGATGGATTCATGTTATCATTTTCATCTCAAACACGTCTCAAATTAGCTCATATTAATCAGTTACATATACAAATGTTACACGAGTAACAGTGGGCATTTAATAGAATCAAGCAAATTATACAATTTACTTCTTATTTCTAAGGTTTAGTCTGAAAAAAACTCTAAGTTAAAAATGTACAATGCAGATGACAAAGGCAAGAATGACTATTTTTCAAAGATACATAAGAGATAAAAAAACTGGATGCCCAATTTGGCAATTATCTAAATCAGACAAAACTAAATTTCATTAACGAAACTGAAGCTTTGCTTGTTAAACCGTCCTCTGCACAACCTCATCTCCGTTCTTTCTCCAGTTCCACTCTCCGCATCTCCTTTTCTTCCTTATTTCTGTTTTCTTGAAGCTTATTCTTCAGATCATGAAATCTTTTGGTTTAACAAGCAGAAGATGGAACAAAAAGTGTTGGAAGAAAAGATCCTTTTGCTCGAAAACGAAAAGCAGAAAGAGATGGCGGCTCAGAAAAATGCACGAAATACTATGCGGGAAGATTAGATAACGATGATGAAAGCAGAAAAAAAAAGCGACTGACTAAGAACGCTGCCGTTATAGAGTGATGCTCAAATCTCATGCGACATGATTCCATAGGATTTCGTTCAAAATTCACTAACAGGCAACATAGCATGCTCCATATTTATTTATTATTTTTATGCGAAAGCGCGATTATTGCATACAATAAGTCCATAATATGTTTCATAAGAGTGCAATCTGTCATATATTTCAAAACTGTAAGAAAATATCACTGTAGCCAAATTTTACAATAAACTCTTATGTAGCATTTTCAGATCTTCCGTTCACACATTTCTGAAGCTTTTGGCCAAAACGAAGTCGTCATCAAACCTCAGTTTAAATGTTAAATAAAAACTAAAAAAAAAAAATTCATAACATTAATAATGCTTCCAAAGCAAGCTTAAAATTTGAAATAGCACTATTTGATTGCTTTTACACCTCGATTCTAAAAAAAATGTAAATATGTATATACAAAAGTAGAATGCGCCCACCGATATCAACGTGTGAGGGGAGCGTGTGTGACACACCAATGTGACATCATTAGTGTCGGTGCAACAACCACCACCTGGTGTAACATAAGTAGGTCTACAATGAGTAGCGACAATGAAATAATCTTGAACATATTTACATTATGTGTTAGAGGAATATTTGGATTTTCATATATAATTATTTGTTATATTTCTTAAATACAATAATGATGCCACACTAGCAAATATTCCCCCATGCAATTATTCTTTTGTCACGCCAAGATATTGTTCCTAGGCCTAGGTGTTAGATTTCTTTACTTTACACTTAACATTCACATCTCTCTACTAACAATTTCTGGCCAGAAAGCTAAATGAGGTTATCTACACATTCTTGCACTTCAATTTACCTTATGAAAAAATAAATTAAACACCAAAAGCGAGCAGAAGGACTTTCTAAGAAAATTTTAAACCAGTTGAAAAACAAGTGTCCATACACCTTGATATTAATACGAATGATATTTCGATTAATAACTATCTCCACATAATGAAAATCATCATCACCTTTTATTCCTCAAAGAACAGGTAATCTCTACAAATAAAAACATTAGTAACAGATTACATCTCAGAAGGCTTAGATTATTCTTTTAGGCCTATAAATCATTTTGCAACATACAGGCAGTGTAAATACAGCCTAAAACTTCAACATTCAAAGAAAACTGGTTGTAATTCATATTCCTATTATATTCGTCAAAGAACAGGTAATCTCTACAAATAAACTCATTAGTAACAAATTACATCTCAAAAGGCTTAGATTATTTTTTTAGGCCTATAAAACATTTTGCAACATACAGGCAGTTTGAACATAGCCGAAAGCTTCAACGCTCAAAGAAAATTTTTTTTAATTCATATTCCTACTTTGAAAATGTTGATATGGCTGTTGAGCTTATTAGGTCTACTGCCATAATGCAGCAGACGTGGTTATGTTGACCAGTCGGAGGAGCATGTTAAGTGCTTTCATTGATGGCACAGATTACGAATTATACCAATGGATAAAATGGATCATATTTATATAACCATAAGGAAAATAAGGCTAGCTGTGAATTTATAAACTTTTCTAAGACATGTATGACATTAGAAAAAAAAAAGTTTAACACTACTTGGCAACGTCACATTGAGTCTGAGAACTGGACGATACAAAAAGAATTATGTCGCATGAGATTTGAGCACCACTGTGCAAGAGCTCAGTGATATACTGAAGTAACTGAACAACAAAGTAATGAGCTTGACTGCTCAAAAAGTGCTCATTTGGCGAAACTCAGTTGTCAATTTCGTCAACGAGAGGAAGTAGCAGGTCAGCTGGAGACGGAATTGAGTGATATGGGAGAAGAGAGGATGCAGATGACTAAACGAATCCGAGCACTAGAAAGCGACCTCAGTCACAGTAAGGCTGAGAAGGAAAACATCCAGTTCAACATTCGAGAACTGCAGGAATAAGTTGGAAAGCTGTCGAGAGAAAATGGCTCCCTCCAATGTCAGCTACAAGAGAAAGAAATGAAGCTCAGTCAGCTGGACAATTTACTGCAAGCGAAAGACCACCGGCTGGAAGAGATGGCGAGGCTGGCCCACCAGCAAGGACGAGAAGAATCTTCTTTTGGAGGGTGGTCTGCGAA
>NC_061109.1:96771255-96783755 GCF_015104395.2 Macrobrachium nipponense | reverse complement strand
CCACGCAGCGGTTGTTGAAATTGAAAATTGGAAATAGATTTGTACCTTTATCCTTGGGGGTTGACCCTAAGCCCTCTAGGGTTAGAGACGATAAAAATAAGGTAAAACTCCTCGTAGGCAAGGTGTTTCTAGCCATCCCGGGTCTGTGTTTGTATACGTTCATCGAAAATCGCATGTTCCCATAGACAACTTTTTCGCGACAGCTAATATTGAGACACTCAACATTTTTCTTGAAAATATAGAAAGCTTCAGTTTCGTTAATGAAATTTAGGTTTTTCTGATTTAGATAATTGCCAAAATGGGCATCCGGTTTTTTTTTATCTCTTATGTATTTTTGAAAAATAGTCATTCTTGCCTTTGTCATCTGCATTGTACAGTTTTTTCTGACTAAACCTTAGAAATAAGAAGTAAATTGTATATTTGATTGATTCTATTAAATGCCTACTGTTACTCGTGTACATTTGTATATGTACTGATTAATATGAGCTAATTTGAGACGTGTTTGTGAGATGAAAATGATAACATGAATCCAACACCTGTTTAAGAATGTAAGACTATACGACTCATTTAAGCTAGATAAAGAAAAATAGCTTATATCATTCCCACCTATAAAAGCTAATAAAAATGTCTTATATCATACCTATCTATAAAGACTACCCTTGCATTTTATAATAGCACGTGCAGTTTCCAAGCTGAGTTAGGTAAGGGGAATAAGAAATGAGCCGTACTCAGCAAAAATAATTGGAAAATTTACACAGTATAAATGTCGGTGTTGCCATGCAGGCCAGTGATACCTGTAAAGATAAGGAATTCTACCCATAAGGTTTGCTTATTTACACGTGTATGTATACATAATATATACATACATATGTATATATACATATGTGAATATATATAAATTATATATATATATATATAATTATATATGCATATATATATATATATATATATATATATATGTATATATATATATATATATATATATATAAGTATATGCATACATATATATTGTATAACTGAATCACGAAAGTTAGGAATGTGATAAATCCATAAATAAAGATAAATGCCACGAAGGATTTCAATGTTAGTCGTGGCCTTTTTCATTTAGACCCTTGTATCTGTAACATGTTTAAGAATGACCTCAAAGATATAATTACTGACTTAAATAAAAAACTCAGTTGCCTTAGAGTTATTAATTTTTGGTTGTAATGTATGTCTGTCATGTATTGTGGATATGGGGTTTTGTTTACCAAGTTTTTGAATAGCGTCCCGTCAACCTATAATCCTTTAATTGTCTGGAAATTGTATCTGAGATGATTGTCTTAAACCTTTAATTGCACCCATTGTTTATGCTTGTCTGGGAAGGTTTCTATCTTCCAGGTGTGTCGGATTCTAGGTACTAATCTCTTTATAATCCCTATCTGTCAGTTATACGAATCTTCTTGTATTGTCTTTTCTCGTATTTATGTCAGTATCTGCTCAGTAAAGGAGTTTTAAAGTCGAAAGATCTTGCAGACCTCCTTCGTTTATTTTTCCTTACACACACACATATATATATATATGTATATTATATTGCTAAATATAGATGATACTTTGAGAGATATAATTCTGTACGTATCTGAAATAGACCTAAGTATGTGTAACGTCTCTTAAAGAATTTTGACTGTACTTGTGTTCCAGTAGACAAAAAGCGGTTCAGCAATGCGGACCTTGGTGCTAGAGGTGCCTTTATTAATGACCTCTTAAAGTTGTCCATGGGATAAGAGCACTCAAGGATTTTCTCAGATATCCCAGTTTTCCTGGAAGTTTTAACAGTTATAAGAGTTTTTGCATTGCAGATATCCAATTATTTTTTATTCTAAAGAATAAAAGACCTCAACACTGTGGAATACACGTAGTCAGTAGTTTTTTTTAACATAATTTGTGCTAAGGGGCCTTTCTTAATTTTAGGCCACTTCCGTATTAGTTTTTTCGTTTTCCATTTTTAGGAGGTAGGTAAAGAACTTAATAAATGAAACAGTGTTAAGAATTAATCTCTTGGACATTAAATAGCATTGATTTTCGGTGATTCTATTTTGCGCATGACTCTCTTCATTCTTATTCAAATTTGATTTCATTTTACTCAGAGTAAACACTTCTTGGGGTACATGTAAAGGCTGTGAATTTATGGCAACCCCCATTTTGCATTGCTGTTGTTTTGCTACCAAGCAGAATTCTTGTGGTATCGATAATTTTTTTTCTTCTTCTTTTTTGCTATACAATGAAGTTAATGGTAAACATTCCGTGGGTCTGCTCATCATTTCTCTGCTGCTCTACTTTTTTTTTTCTCTCCCCTTCCTTAGTGTTTTTAGTCATTGTGACGCCAGAGTAGATTAACACATCCGGTCAACGCCTAAGTTGTACTTCTCATTCCGTGGATGCTTCTAGTTATTCTATGCTACCCAAGCCAAAGTCCTTATGCATATTAATATTTTGAAACAGATGCACTGAACGGAAGTACCGAAAGACTACCAAAATAATTTCGATTTCATGACAGATTTTTATGACTACTTATATATATACACAAATCTTTGTAGCTTTATCATGAGATTAGTTGAATCACTGATAATGCGTTTAGGAAATTAAAGTTGGTACTCTTATTCATTAATATTCTGTCTTTTAAGTACTCTCCATCATCATCTCCATTAGACATGAAGTAGGAAATGCGGTCTAGTAAGAGAAGTGCCACTTCATTTCTCAAGTTCCGTACGCTTGGCAGATTTTCAGTCGGCAGGAAAATATACGTATATACGTATGTGTGTGTGTATGGATAAAATGCATTTGACACCAGTAATAATAATCATCATCATCATTATCATCATCATCATCATGACAATTTACAAGAATTGTAATTTACAAAGTTCTTCCCAATCCAATAGTTTTTAAGGGCTGCGGTACGCGACAGATGCATGAACTCTGACCTTTCGCCACGGCGGATTCCAATTGTTAATTCCGCGTCAAAAGAATGTATTAAAAGATAAGAAAGAAAAAGAGAATAAAAAGGTGAATACGTGTAACTACTCTTTCTAGGAATGAAACCACTGCATAGCAACACCTTAAGCAAAGGAGCAAGATTTTCCGGGTGAGGTAAAAATGATTTCTTCACATTGACGTAACTCTTCTGTAAATGTAGTTGTTGGGAACTTGGAGAAGTTGTAGTATGCTTTTCCGCAATTTGTAACTTTACGTATTATTTTCAGCAACTGAAAACACATGTAAACCATTATATTGTTTCTATTTCTTGCCATGATCTTTTTATCCCTTGCATATAAGCATACAGTCGAATCAAGTAAAATCAGAATTGCAAAAAACGACTGAAATTAAATTAAAATTACTTTTGCACACTCACTCACTCACAAGTCGAAGCACATAAATTATTTAAAAAGAATTAGGTAAGTGCATAAAATTTTATATTCATTATTAATGAAGATTATTTATTTTTCACTTGTAATTAAGTATCTAATATGTTGCCATGATCAAATTAACGTAATTGTTCACGAAACGATTTTTCATAGGCTAAAACGGGAAGTCTTTACACTGATCGTTTGTGTATTGTTCGTTCTAAGGACATTCTAATGTCCTGTTCCCTGCTTCTAGCACTCATTAGACGCAAAACCTGATCGCGTTGTGTATTTGTTTCGTTCTTAAGGGGACAATTTAATGGGTCCATGTTCCTTGCTTCTAGCACCTTCATTAGGCGCAAAACCTTTTAAACCCCTGAACGTTGTTCCTTTGTAGAATTATTCTTATATCGAGTCGCCGTAATATTTTGGGTGTGAAACGTGATTACAACAGAACTGTATGATGAGTTATTCTGCTGGAAATGAAAATAGCTGGCTCGATTACAGTTCCTATTATATAGTGACTCGTTAGTGAAAATATCTAGGAGATTAAAGGTTTTACATATCCACTATTTCATATGTCGAACAAATTACCTTCACATTTACATTAGAATGATTAGCATTAGAAATGTGATGTCCATTAATATTAATATTATTATATTTCGTAGAGTCGCTCTTCATCCAGTTGAAAGCCGTATCAAATAAATTAGGAGTATGAAAGCAGATTTCACAGCCATGAACATAAGCCGAGTCATCGCTGTTATTATATCAAAAGGCTCCTGAGTGTGATGTAAAACATTCAAGGAGCCTTAACCAGTGCTGCTTTGCGCTTTGACAAACAGTCCTTTGCTTGTTAGCAAACACCACCGTTTTTATGTGAACCCGAGTTTCAGTTGTTCATGTGAGCGTTGAGGCTTCATATTTGATGAATGAAGAAGCAACAGGTAGACGATGTCAAGTGGTAATCTAATCTCTCTCTCTCTCTCTCTCTCTCTCTCTCTCTCTCTCTCTCTCTCTGGTCATTTAAATGACATTTCAAAATGTTGGTTTTTAAGTTTAAAAAATATATATATAGTGCCCAAAGATTGACGGTCAGATGTTCATTAAACAGTAGTTTAGATCTCTTTAAGATGTGTCAGACAATGGAAAGTCAACCTCTCTCTCTCTCTCTCTCTCTCTCTGCCTCTTTTATAGTAAATTTTTATTCATAGAAAAGTAGTAAATAAGATGCTATAAGAAAAATGATTTTATAATGTATAAACCACTACAATCTTGTTGTACTGGTAATATGATAATGGTCTATGTGAAGAATAATACCACAACAAGACTAAAATTCAAGTAGCAAAATGAATTGAAAATAGAAAAAAAAAGGAGTAGAAATATTAAATGTAACCAAATGAGCAAAATGGCGTGAATAATACTGTAATGGAGATGATTATGTTGATTATAGTTATCATCGTGGTTGTCAAATAGAGCTCCAAAACTAAACCTTATTATACAGTATAATTCTAGATAATCTGACAAACACCGTTGCGATTTAGATCGAGGGTCTTATGGAGAAAAACTATTTGAATATTTCTTAAGTTGGCGGTCATTGCGCAGCCGAATAAGAATCGGGAGTGGAAGAAGGTATCAGCAATTCCTAAGCAATTCCCAGAGGAAGTGGTCAATTCTCGTAGAATTAAGGCCGATTCACGCTCTGCGGTTCGTCCTCGTTCGGCTGCCGTTCATTTTTCCTTCCAGCAAAATGTCAGTGTTCTCACTTTCTATCTAGATCGATCAGTATCTTTCCTTCTGTCTTTCTAATGGCTTTGATCACTCCGTATTTATATCTACAGATCTCTTTAATTACCATGATCAGTCTCATTTCCTCCTTCCCTATGTAACATTCCCATTCACTGATGCCATTATTTCATTATCTGTGTAACTTTTTAACTCTCGTGGATGCGCTTAATTGATTGAATAACCCCATTCTACTCCTTGTCTGAAATTGCCTCCAATTTAACGCAGTCTCCCCCCTCCCCACCCCCCCAAAAAAATGTTTTCGTAAAAAAGATAAAACTAGTATTTGTAGTGGTAGTAAATAATAAATGTTTCAATTAGTGCAAGTATATTATATGTAATATATGTAAGGAGAGAGAGAGAGAGATAGAGGAGAGAGAAGTTTTTGTGCGTGCGTGTGTGTGTGTGTGTGTGTGTGTGTAATTTGTGAGTGGGGGGGGGGGGGGGTTGGGTGGGGGGGGGGGGGGGGGGGGGGGGGGGGGGGGGGCGGGGGACAACGGACACGGACTCGTTCATTTAGGGTGACTATTAAGGATACGTACCGCTGGCCGCTATACTTGTAACAGCTCTATTACTAGTACAGATCCTTAACCCTGCAATAAAATTCTTTTAATGCGGTCAACAGTGCCGATAGCTTTTGTTGGTACGGTTCACATACAAATATACTTTAATTATGCATGATTAAGCATAAATACGACTAGTTATGACATCGCTAACATCACAGGACTGGTATGTTAATAGTGGCCAGTATGTTTATATAGCCAGAGAATTCGCCTGCACACACAGCCAGAAAGATTTCCTATATGTAGATACGTAGAGAGATATTCATTAATGTTATCCCCAAATGTGTTAATTTCATAGACTTCTCTTCAGCGTTTTATGTAGTTGTCAACCAGTATAGTAGTTCTACCAGTTGCCATTAAAACTACAAACCTGTCACAGTCTTACTTCGAGCCATTCAGCATATAACATAACTAAATGTATAAAAAATGTTCAGAATTCGTGTGAAAGCAGTGGTTGATGACTTAATTGTGAAGTCCAAGGATCCTGGTTATCCAAGGGGACCTGCACTTGTTGCTTCCAGAGAGCATGGCATAAAAACGGTGATCCTTTTCTGGCCAATGTGCGTACCCATTTCAAACTGGGCAATTTTGTCTACTTTATTTTTGTATACGTAATATTGGTAGTTCGCGTCCAAGTCTGCAGAGTCCATTGTGCCAAAAATGGGCCAGTTTAATTTTTGAAGGCTGCTCTCTCTCTCTCTCTCTCTCTCTCTCTCTCTCTCTCTCTCTCGTCTCTCTCTCTCTCTCTCTCACAGGAAATTTTTTTATTCATTTTATCGAATTCCTAACTGGGGGTGGGTACAGGTTTTGTACTTGCAATCCAAATCAGCCCAATGCCAACATGATTCTTAGTAAAAATTTAATAAAAATTTGCAATAATAATAATAACTGGTATTAACCTTATTAGAAAAGTTAATGCCAGTTTACCAAATGATATGCATATATAAATAAGTTTATCCTTAAATACCCAATTTGAAATTGGTAGATAGCACATGGGCCAGAAAGGGGTACCCTGTCTCTTCTAGGCTTTAACAAGTAGAACGTGAGAAGGTCCTCTTGGATAACCAGGATCACTGCCTGGGCCATAATCTTCAGCCCGTAAAGAGGTAACAGTAGAGAGTGAAAATGATAGAGGGTGAAGTGGTGTGGTTTTGAAAAAGATTGCAATGTATGGAGCTGAGGTAGTTTGGCTAGCGTGTTGTGATTGTATTTAATATGGAGGACTCGAATAATGGAAGGGAATAATGATTTTTGTTTGTCCAGAATTTGAAAATTTCTATATTCTATGTGATGGTGTACAATGCTTGACACTCTTATGAGCAAAAAAAAAAAAAACTAGTGCCATCAGACCATGCCATATCCTGCACTATCAGATAGAGAATATTAATTTTCAAATTTTTGGACAAACGGAAACAGTTATTCCCTTCGGTTTTTAGAATCCGTTACTATTAAACACAATCATCAACATCGGTGTCATTACATTTTAGTTTCCAAAACCACACCATCCCCCCACCTTTACTATTCCCAGTCTTTATTGTTAACTCGCCAAGATACCTTTAACTTTAGAAATTAACAGTCAGTTTTCCATTATACTTTTTGTACTATGTTATCATTATTATTATTTTGAATATTCATTTTATATTCTTTTCTGTATCTATCTGCTCAATTACTGTATTTCACAATTTCTGTTTATGATGTATTTCTTCTTACTAAGTTGTAATTTTCGTTTTCATGTTCTCTGAATGTACCATCATGATATATTTTTGCCTTACATTATTATGTAATTTTAAAGTGTTGTCAATTATAGGTGTTTTGATGCTTTTAGATTTTGTCAGTCTAACAGGGAAAGTTGGATTAACTAGATGTGTGACCAATACAGATGCCTTACAGAGAGAACGGATTGTTCTCCAGCGACACATGGGAAACTGGACCAAATCCAAAATCTATGCAGCCAAAAAACTCCTACAGAATATTGTCTTATTCATTAAGAAAATAAAGTGTCACATGTTGTGACTTGTGAGATTCTTTGGCGCATTGTTTATCCCTATTGTTCCTTAACGACATCCCGCAGATGAAAACCTAAAAATGTAATTTTTAATGTCCTGTCAATTTTTATTTATTACATTTCATACCCTCCTCACGTCCCGTCGCCGCCTCCCAAATCCAATTAAGGGACCAGCCTAGTCAATAATGAATTACAATTCGACGCAGGTAGCAGACTTATACTTATATAGGTCCTCAACCCCCTCACCGCTTTGTGCGAAGTCCCTTGTCAAATTTTAACGAAAGTCATTTAAGGGGATCAGCCCTCAAATTCGTTAGGAGGTTTTCATCCTGACACATGTGGTCTCCATGTGCTGACCTTGCACCCTATACTTGTCCTCACAGTGTATTGCACCTGCACCTCCGTCCCCGAGCCATACCCTCTCAAACTCAATGAGCGCCTCTTTGTACTCTTCCTCCA
Source organism: Macrobrachium nipponense (assembly GCF_015104395.2). Taxonomy (NCBI): domain Eukaryota; kingdom Metazoa; phylum Arthropoda; class Malacostraca; order Decapoda; family Palaemonidae; genus Macrobrachium; species Macrobrachium nipponense. Next base: position 96,775,566 of record NC_061109.1, on the reverse strand, counting down.
TACCCTTCTCTGCTGGCGTTTCAATGACCTATTCAGGTACCTGCTAGGATTAGCGGCAGAAACCAAAGGATGTCGCGTCAGTTTTTGACAGATGTCAGACAATACACATCCGCTACACCTGAGCTGGGCATATAATGGGGTGGTAGTATCCCCTACCAATCTTTACGGGCTTGCTCGGTGAGCAAGAGACCGTGCTGACACAAAGTCAGTTTAATAAAAAAAAAAAATAACTACCAAATCGCATTTCACCTTAGTCAGTTATTGCGGCAGTTAGCCCGACGAAGCAGTATCGCGCCCGAGTCTGATGACGCAGCAACCCGCCTCCAATATGCTGAAGTCTTGGTGACGATGTATGGCTAAGTCCTCTTGCACTTCACCTTCTGTAATCCGGACGTCACACTTGGAAGCTGTCACTTTTGTCATTTCCAAAAAAAAAAAAAAAAAAGCATTTTTAAAGTACAGCCAGTTCCACCAGATTTTCCCAAAGTAAAATCTTATATACCCCGGCCTGCCCTGTGACAGTATATATATATATATATATATATATATATACTTAGAGAACAGCAGTGTGGTTTTAGAAGTGGAAGGTCAACAGTGGATCAAATTTTCACCTTAAGACAGATAATTGAGAAGAGATGGGAGTATGCAAAGCCAATATTCTGCTTTTATAGACTTGGAGAAAGCGTATGTTTTCAGTATGGAGAGATGGAATGTGGGAGAGTGGCAGAACCATATGGTATACCACTGAAAGTGATAAGGATACTAAAGAACTGGTACCAAGGAGTGTGCAGCTGTGTACAGCTGGATGGACAGCAAAGTGAATGGTTCCCAGTTGGAAGTGGGCTAAGACAGGGATGTGTTATGTCACCCACCTTGTTTAATGTATATATTGACCATATAATGAGAAGAGTGATGGAGAATGAAAACAGAGGGGCTAGTATTGTGGAGAAGTTTTTATGGATTTGGACTTTGCTGATGATGTTGCGTTGGTTGCTGATACGTGGCTGGTGCTAGTAGGTTAGGTAATGAGGATGGAGACAGAGACACAGAATTTTGGCTTGAACATCAGCACAAAGAAGAGCGAGATCATGGTTGTGAGTAAGGATGATGATTGGGTGCACATGGAGGATATGACAATCAGAGGACAGGAACTCAAGCAAGTTGAGAAGTTTGTTTACTGGGAAGTGTGGTAACAGCAGACGGGAGGCAAATTGAAGATATACAAAGAAGAAAAACTAGGAGCAGCAAGAGCTTTTGAGGTTCTGAGAAAAAAACGTTTGGTCGAGGCATGAATCAGCTTGAGAACTAAGATGAGAATATTCAATGCAGTAGTACTACCAGTCCTGATGTATGGCTCGTCCACCTGGGCACTGACCAGAACAGAGGAGAAAAGGTTGGATGCTTTGAGATGAAGCTGCTGAGAAGAATACTTGGCATTAAAATGGGATGATTATGTTAGAAATGAAGACATCAGGGTGAGATTGAGGCAAAGGCCAGTCAGTACCAGGTTGAAGAGGGGAAGGCTGAAATGGTTTGGACATGTTGAGAGGATGGAAGAGAATAGAGACCCCAGGAGAGCACTGAGAGCAGTACAAATAGGAAGAAGACCGCTGGGTAGACCAAGAACGAGGTGGATAGACATAATTGTCAGGGATCTTGAGGATGAAATCCAAAACTTAGAGGAAGCGAGGGAAATGGCTCGGGATAGAGACAGATGGAGAGAAACTGTATCAGCCTTATGCCACTGGCCAGTGGCGGGAAGATAAATCTAAATCTAATATATATATATATATATATATATTATATATATATATATATATATATATATATATATATATATATATATATATATATGGATAGATAGATAGATGGATATATATATACTTATATATATATATATATTTCTTGTAGCTGATAAAAAGCCCTCAATTTTAGTGTACCCTGAATTATTTGCAGAACTGCGGACATGATGGTCCATAGTAGAAAAATACCTGGCATCCTGTTCCGTCCCGAAAGAGAACTTGACCCAAGATGGCGGTAACAACTATTTGGTGGTTTTTTCTGTGTGACACTCGAACTTTCCTCATCGAGTGTGATTACGACAGTTTATTAGTTTCCCCTCGACGCTTTGGCGGTTTCAAGTTCTTCCTTTTGTCTCCCGCTGGGCGTTTGTTCGCCTCCGGCCTTTTTCTGTTTCCTTCGTTTCTTTGTTTGGAGGAAATTGGAGGAAATGAAAAAACCTCCCGCAAGAGTTTTAACTTTGGTGTTTTGTAATTTTGTGTGCGAGATGATGAGGAAGTATCGCGTATTATTCTTTCTGTTCTTTTTTTTGGTCTTTGTGGGAGCCTAAGAAATTCTCTTGGTTTTAACTTTTTGTCTCGTCGGCTTTGCATACGAGATGAGCAGGATCTTCTCTTTCATTATTCGTTCGTTTTTTGTCGTCAGGGTTTATCCGAGTATATTTCTTTTTCTTTCAGAAGTTGTTTTCCTGACTTCCTCGTTTGTTGTTGGAAGTCAAATGTTATTGAGTTTTAATTCCATGTTGAACCGAATGTCATCAGCAAATTTCACATTTTTCAGTGACGAAAAACATTCTTCGTGTTTGTCTTAAATGATTAAGAGAAAGCCACTTTATACAACAGAATTGAAGTGAGTAAATACAGAATTAGGAGCTTTCAATAAGGTCCTCTTCAGCTGAAGAGGGCCTTAATGAAGGCCGAAACGAAAGCTCTTGTTCTGTATTTACTCACTTATATTTCGTTGTATAAAGTGGCTTTCTCTTGACCTTATTCACTTTTCTTATTGACTTTATTTTGCATTCGTATAGTAACAAGCACAGTAGCTAATCAGTACCGTTGTATATTGCACTAATATTATTAGTAATGCACTCCAGTGATAAGTTTTCAATTCGAAGGAAACGAGTGAAGAAATTTACAGTCTCAGATGGAATTTGAACCCATGCTGGTTAGTAGAGAGAGATTAGTGCTTTACCTATTATACCACCAGAAGTTATTATAACTCCTGCGTTCATTCCGCATATCAGCTTCCCCTCCTCAAGGTGATAATAACTTGCATCTTAATAATGGCGAAGTTCGAGGGACCAAAAGATGGCTTTTTTAACTTTCGGGCATTAATAAAACATCAGTTGGAGATTCTTTGTTTCTCTCTCGTGCTTATTCTGAGACCCTTCTGGCGTCCAGATTTCAACTTTTGTTTCTTTGGTTGCTTGTTTGTTTGCTTCATACATTTTAGCAGAAGTTTGGAAGAAGATATTTGAGGCATTATGATTACTATGAATAGAGAAAGTATTCTCATGTTCATGTTCATATTATTATTATTATTATTATTATTATTATTATTATTATTACTTATTATTATTATTATTATTATTATTATTATTATTATTTGTGATGTTCATCATTATTTCAGAAAATCTATACGCAGTGTGTTTTGATTTATCTCCTTTGCAATTTTATGCTATTCCTAATATTAGCATTGTTTAGATATTCTATTTTATATAGTTAATTAAACATATAACACATTCAGCTGAGGAATGAGAGAGTGTGATGTTTCCATTATATTAGCATTAAGATAAGTTGGATGATTTTACGAGGTCTCTCAGCAGCACTGATAAGCAAGCATCTGAACCATAACGACGAAATGTTTTTTTTATACGCTTAATGATGTGGAATGTAACATTTGGCCTTTTCATTTCAAGAATATCTCTTTATGAATGGCGAAATAAGAGAGGTGTCAGAAAAATCAAAGATATCATTCTTAGATATGAGAGAGATGACAAATAATTCCTATTCTGTAAGTTCAAGATTTCACCAGAATTGAAGCGGAACCAAAAAAACATTCTGAACAAAAAAAAAAAAAAAAAAAAAAAAGCGAATCCCTCAAAACTTAGAAATATGACTGAAAATGCTTGGTCAATCATACCGCTTCGTCTTATTTAATTTTTCCTGCAGGTTTTTTTTCTTCATCTGCTTGAATATTTATTCTCTTAGCACCGCATCAAGTGTGAAAATTACCTAACAGAGAATTAGGATTTCCTGTATGTAGTTATGAGTAATACATATTCTAAATTACATATTCTATTTTTATGAAATTGTTAGAATACTGGAAAACTCTTCAAACAAAATATATTACAATGCTTAGACAACAGCTTCTAGAAAGCTGGAAATATTAATGGTTGGATGAAGTGACTATTTTATAAAATTCTTCCCAACCCAAATCTGAGGCTACAGACAAGCAAAATAAACATGTAAAGGAAATGGATGAAAAAGAAAGAAAGAAAGAGCTGCTGTG
>NC_061109.1:96756255-96766255 GCF_015104395.2 Macrobrachium nipponense | reverse complement strand
ATATATACACACACACACACACACACATATATAAAAATCTATATATATATATATATATATATATATATATATATATATATATATATAGATATATATATATATATATATACACACACAAATGTATCGCACTTCACATGTGAAAACAAAAAAAAAAGAGACTGGTTGTAGGTCCTGACCTATTTCAACTTTATTACAAAGTCGTTGACGATCATCTTATTCTTTCACCTGGCGTTGATGCGTGATAGACGAATCACTTAGTAATGTGAATATAACCATTATATATACTATACATATATCATACAACTTTTCTTCTTCGATGGTATGACTACAGAAAGTGCTTCCAATTTGGTTTTCAACAATTCCATAATAGAGATGAGGCTGATGAGCCTATGCCCTTTTCAACCGGAGTTGTGTTCTGCCATAGTCGATTAATTACCAGGTACCTAATTCACTGCTTTCGCTAGTAGAGGCATAATAAATTCAGGGTAACGTCCTACATGCAGTCAAACTCGCATGAGACCCAGAACCCTGACATTTCCGCTGGTTATGTATGGTGATAGCCTACTGCGAAATCCCATACCACTATACACATACACAGCGCAAACACACACACGTTTGTATGTTGGTGTTGTTCTGTTGTGAGGGGAGAGAACAGACAAGACAGATGACAGACAGACAGATAGAGACAAAGGCAGACGGACAGGCATACAGAAGACTATATAGAAAAAGACCAGTTTTGATTTGGACGGATGTGTTGAGCTAGTAAGGGGGAAAAATGTTAGCTTTCGTATGAATGAACTCAGAGCATAACAGTCAACCCCTTTGTATAAAGAACACGAATGACCATTGATATAATTTTTATAATTCGGCATGGCTGTTTCATAATCTTGTTTTAGAATATGGTGATGTATTGCAATGACTGGAGAGCTGTTATTCAAGAAAGGTTTTGGAGATGATACCCTATGGTATCATGGCGCTGCAAATTTAAAAATGTGTTCTCAAAATAACAGGATTTCCATTTTTTTCAAAAAATGTTGTCTGTAAGTGAGAATTGTGCAGGGATAAAACACAGGCTCTCTAGAATCTTAATCAGTTATAGTACATAGGGGTAAAGCATAAAGATAACAAATATAAATGACTAAAATATATGCGATATTGGTTTATTCAGGAATAGTATGCGTTTTTAATAACCATTATTCCACTCATCTAATTTGAAGTGTGGCTTTTTTTCTTTGACCCGGTAAATTTAGTTGTCATGGAAAAACGAATACAGATAAACGAACGATAGACGGTGTCAATCATCTCGAGATGTTAAAATCTTTATTCGATAACAGTTTAGATACAAATTGCATGCAGTAACCAAGCCTATGATGCGGCATTCTCTTTGGCCATTAATAACAAGCAGGCGTTATTAATCTCACGTTCTGCACTTATGAAAGGGTGTGTTTTTTCATTCACTTGGAAGTAACATTAATTTGCACGTGACTTCCATTTTCTTCTGTCTTCACTGTCTCGAGATAATTGATTTCATGGTGTGCCTTGAGAAATCATGTCTGTTCTTTTTAATCCCACTTTGTATACCGCCAGGAAACGGAACCGAGTGCAAAAGTTTCCAGTCTTCCCTGATTTTGTTGATATTTATCATTCATAAAGTCTCTTTCGCTTGGAAAGAGAAAAGGCCTTACGTTTGGATACCATCGTAGGTTCATTATGTAACGCTCTTCGCAGAATCATCTATTCAGTAGAATTTGATCCCTTTTACATATCTTGTATTTGCCAGCATGAACGCAGAAACTGCAGCACTCTGTTCTTCGGGTATCTTGCATTAATTGCAAGTGCAGGCACCCTTGAAAGCAAGAACTAGAGTATCCATGAAAGAAATATCCAAGTGAAAGCAGTTCAACTTGCTTTACCACTGGGGTGGAAATACACCCTGCTCATATCCGTTTTGATGGGGACCGGGGAGAAGGTAGGGGTGGGAGTAATGAAGATTCGGGACGTTCTCGAGGAGAGATCTCGCTGGAGCTGCCTCCTTAATGAAACGGAATATCCTGGAAGTACGGAATGCAGCTTCCATTCCAGAGTTTTATCTTTTCTTTTACTACAGACTGCATGCGTTGAAACGTATGATTCAATTGACAAAAAATTCCCCCACCAAAAATTACACGCGCAACACGCACACGCACACGCACAGATATATATATATATATATATATATATATATATATATAATATATATATATATATATATATATATATATATATATATATATATATATATATATATGTATGTATGTATGTATGTATTAACCGTGCCATTGAAATTTAATCTCCGACATTCAGTTAAGGGGGGGCATGGCAAAAAATGACATGGGTCCCCGGGTTACAAAAAAACACATGGTAACTAATTGAAAATTATTTTAGGGCAATCTTGATACTGGGACTCTTCTCCCATCTGACTGAATTGCAAAATCTGCAATAGAAAAAGAAGAATAAAATAAAAAAGGGCGGGCATTTTTCGTATGCATCCAAAAAAAACTGCTAACTGCTTTAAAACTATCAGAGATAGGAAGCTAAACCTAGTCTCATTTAATAGCTAAAGAGTGTGTCAACAATCTCCTTAAAACAAAATTTGTACTTTAGAGGGATAAAGTTATTATTTTTGCGTTTAAATTTAAATTTGTAATAAAAATCTGTTACGTAAATAATGTAATTTTAAATAAAGAAAGAGAAACATTTTCAAAGATTGGTTCTGAAGCAAGTTATAGAACTTTTAAAGACGAATACAATGAAAAAAAAAATTGGTGAAAATCGGATAAAAACTAACGAAGAAGTAGTGGTTTAAAAGACAATAACTCACTTTTGAGAAAATGGCATTTTAAGTTGACACATCCACAGGCGACTAGTATGCTCCAGCAGAGCAGCTATTGTACACCTTCTTTTCTTTTTTTTTAATACTGATCTTTCTACGCACTGAAACTGGTGAGAGTTTGTGTTGGAGCCCCAGTGGTGGAGGGAGGCAGTGGTGTGGGTTGGCGGTCATATGACTCGTTGATGGCTGGGGAGGATCAGCTGTTGGTGGTGGAGTTTAAAAATGGCTGACACTCGTCGCTCTTCCAGTTTCCTCCTTTTCACCTCTCTCGCTTTCTCAACTGCTTCGGCCATCCTCTTGATGTAGCCTTTCTTCCTTGGGCATTGCAGAAATGATTTGCAGTGTAGAGAATCCAGATAAAATCTAAAAAATCGCCCGATGAACGGGGATTAAACTTTAATGGCACTGTTCATATGGTTACACTAGAAATTTCTTCGGTGTAACCAACAAGCATACAGTCGTTGTAGAGGGGTCCAAAGTGGCAGCACATCCTTTCCGCGCAATAAAGAGAGCATACGATCGTTTGATAAATTAACGGTAAAAGCGCGGATAAGAGGGCTAGTGCTGAGGACTACAGAAAGAAATCCTCTTTACATAAACGCTACTCAATGAACTTAAGACAGGTCAGAACTATGTAAGAGTTTTGCACTGAACGGAAACTTAGTGACTGGACAACCTTAAATTTCTTACTGTGCCCCAATTCTACAGAGATGGCTCCTGTAGTCGTACCAATGAAAGAACATGTGATTACCACTTGGTTTACTACACTAGGACTGAGTCATTTAGCCACAGATAAATGTTGGCTCTGAAGGGGGCGGGCAGTCAGAGAAGTGACTTTCTTTGTGGTGTTCTGGTCTCTCCACGTTCTGCAGTGGGGGAGTATTCATTAAAGTTCCTAGGATCGCCGGCTTTTGAGTCCAGCAGGCGTAATGATGCATTCTGGGTATGTCCAACTTTCTCTTTTGGCGAATGCTGGGCATTTAATGCGTCCAACTTTCTCTTTTGGCGAAGGCTAGGATGTTAATCTGTGCCTCTATTCATACAGAAGGCGCAGACTTCCTAATCAGTGCCTTGGGTTACTCAGGTGGCCAGGCATCTTCTCCGATTTCAGGTAAATACCTGGAATAAAAGGTCTATCGCAGTCACGGAACTCAAGAGAGGATTAGAAGCAACAGGGAAATAACAGAATGAGACCGAAGGGGCAGTTTTCCACGACCGACCGTCAGCGTGTCGAGGTAAGCAAACTTAATTAACAGGAGTTTGTTTATTGGGAAATTTTACTATATTCTGGAAAGACGAGTTGCCTTCGGTGTTTAACTCTCTTAGTAATATGTATATATATATATATACGTACATTTATGTGTTCGTGTGCGGTCGGGTTTTAGCAATTTATTATATATATATATATATATATATATATATATATATATATATATATAAATGCTATCTAGATTTAGCCAACCTTGTGCTGGCCGGGATCCTCCTCTACAGCAGGCTGTAAAACAAATTATTGCTGCAATCTACAACTTAGTGAGAGAAATGTGTTAATGAAGAAGGTTCGTACTACCTTACAGGAGAGAGCTATTTTCTTATCTCAGAAGTCAATGCCACGTGTTTTACCTGTTGGCAGGCTTTTACACATATGCTTTCATATAAAATTTCTTTAGGTTGCCCGTGAAGAGGGCTTTATGGATTACACTATCACGTGCAATAGAACCTTTTAATGGAAACATGACTGGTTGTAAACCGTTATCCATATATCAGTATGAAATCACAGATCTCTGTCCACAAGCGAGATAGTTTAGAGATGAAGAAAGTAAATTGTTTGTGATGCAGTTGCAAGGCAGAGGAAATGATCATTCACAGTGATATAGGAGGGTGGATTAGGGTAATAAAATAAAGTATTTGTTAATTGGGGGATGTAGAGGAGGTGCACAGCAGAATGTCTTTCATTTACGTAACATTTACTGTCGACGGCTGTTTTTTGACCCTGTGGCGATTTCATCAGGACTGAGTTATATAATTGGTAGTTTAGAGTGAGGTGGTTTACACGCCAGCACGGGCCCATGGCCTACGGCGACCCCTAAATTTGTTATGGTGTGAAAAGAGATTTGAAGCCCTAATGTGGAACTCCGGAATCTTGAAGTTTTGAACCAACAGAGAAGAGTTACATGGTTGGAAAATTCGTGTTTCATTTCCATACTGCGGACGTTTAGGCAAAAGTTAAAATAAGATGCAATGTTTCCTGTTGGTCGATGCGATCGTCTATCAATTAAGGCGCTCGTCATGTACTTCTAAGGTGACGTTCAGTGTTCTTCGGACTTACCTGTACGGGAGGGGTGTTAAGGTGCGGCGATGGCTTGGTTCTCATGATTTGGGACTAGTCTCGAATGCAGTTTCTGTTTGAGTGGGGAACCAACTGTCTCCTCTTTGACTGGAGCATTAAGTCAGGTTACGTTGAGCCTTGGCCGTTGCTATTGAATGCCTGGGGCTTCTGCTATTTGCAGACGGTATAAATGATGTTCCCTACTGATCATTTTATTTTCTTCTATTTGGTACTCACATGAGCCCTGCTGACACTCCCACGTACTATTCACCCAGGAGTTGCGCAACACAAAGGATACACTCAACCCGTCTCTATCTCTTTGCCATAATTATCACATCTGCATTTGGAAATTTCGTAATTTTCACTATAGTATTATACCTACGTATTGTCATCTGACTCCTAATACTCTTCTTAAGGCTTTAATTTCAAAACTGCCAATTCGTTTTGGCATTGTTCCAGTGTCATATCATGATTCATTTTCGTATAGTAATACAGATCGCACTAGGCTTATGTTCAATTTTATTTTTGTTTGCAGTCCATTATTTGAGTTTCCTTTTACAGACTTTCAATAAATCAAATATAAGAGAACCTGAACCAGATGTTTTTTTATAAATATTGTAAATGTTCAACCTCATTAATTCTTTTTCATCTAATGTTTTATCCTTCTGTGCTTAGTCTGGCCTCATTACTACAGGTTTTCTTAGATTGATTTTTAGTGCCATTTATGAAATATGATAATGCATTTTGGTAAGCATGCCTTTTAAATCTTTTGATGTTTTTTTCTGAATAAAGCATCATCATATTCTATCGTTACTCCAGTTTAAACTTCTTCCATCTCCTACCACTTTTTTTCATCCAACAATCAATGAGAAGTTTAAACAGCAAAGGTGAAATAACATTCCCTAGTATTATCACAATGTTCATACTTGAAATCAATTTAGCATCTACTTTGTTCAAGGATGATTTCAGTTAGCTGTACATATTTTTAAGGCCTGTGGAGAATAATCATACTCAGAACTTTTCATTAAAACCGACTTAAGTACAATGCCTCTATAGTTACCAATTCAGTTCCCCTTTGTTTTGTACCTTTGCTATGAATTAGTTTCCTCATTCCATATTCTGCAGACACACACACACACACACACACACACACACACACACACACACATATATATATATATATATATATATATATATATATATATATATATATATATATATATATATATATTTGACTCACATCGGAATAGAACCCAGGTCTTTCAATTGATAGGCATGGGCGCTACAAACTGAACCACAGAGGTTAGTAGCGCCCATGCGCTACCAACCGAATGAAAGACCTGGGTTCGAACCGGATGTGAGTCATCTATTTATGCCTTTCCACGGGTGTTGTGTGTTAAATATACTATATTATATATATTTATATATATATAATATATATATATATATTATATATATATATACACAATATGTATGTATGTACATACCCTATGTACGTGCGTACGCATGTCTGTGCGCAGATATTTTAGGCAATGTAGGCAAAAGTGAGCAGGATTCCCCTAGCAAGAACTGATAGTAAACAGTCTTCGGAATGTTCATTACAGCAAAGTTACGTGTGTGTTACATGAAGTTGTTTTTGTTGCTCGCAACGTCTGCCTTGCGTGCTGACTGGCATTACTGCACCATGCTGTACTTAGCTCCCCTCACGTGAGACCAGGACCACCCAAGCGTCTATGTATAAGGGAAGGGAATTCGGATATCACTGAGTCGCCATTTAAAAAAAGTTATAACCCTTCGCGCTTCTTCGTGCTTCGGTTAAAAATATTCGATTCCAAGTCTACGTTTGGTAAATGATCGGACAAATGATATAATCAACGAAGAACAGACATTTTTAATGTGGGTATGATGGAACCACACTGAATTTGTTTAAAAACTACACTGTTTTATTGCTAAACAAAATATTTACAGTAAAGCGAAATAAGGTTTTGAAATCTGTGTAAGACATGCTACGCGTCAGAATATTTGAAAAAATAATGAAAACAATTTTTACCACGACGATAAGCTTATTGTGCAGCAGCTACATTCATGTTATATTTCAAGATAGAATTTGTATTCATTAAACTTCTCCAAACTATAACTTCGAAATACAAATTAAGACGCCTCTGAATCTCCCCAGGTGAGAATCATAATGTGCTTAATAACGCGATATGGGCTCCTGGTGTCTCCTGGAACTAAAAGGTTTAATTACCGCTGTCGAGAAAATTATGTTGTCATTCCCGCAGAGCCGCCCTGCCTGTCAGACATGGTTCCATTAGTAATTTTAACTATACGTATAGTACACTTCACGTAGTGTCGCTCATTTGTAAGAAAGTCCCCTTTTTATGAAAATTATTTTATTCTCTGAATGAAGTTTGTGTCTTAATTCCATTAGAAATTTAATCTCCTCTATTCTACCTTTTTTTAACACTGACCTGTAGAATGTCTATTATATACTCATTATTTATATCATTTCCATTTTCATTCATTCCCTCTTAGCGCTAAACGACCCTATGGGTCCCAGAGCTTGGCTTTATGCCTAAATCACATATTCCATTCTATAATGAAAAGTTACGACATGAAAAAAATACCATACACGTTAAGTTTTCAACTCCTTTACGCTGACAGCAAAACAATATTGTGAGGAGAGACGAAAAGAAATAGTGTATTAATGTCTTTCTGCTCTAATTCCGTGATGGGGCTGTGAAATACACACCCATCCGTCATCTTCAATGAAGTGTTCCAATGCAAACTCTCTTGCGGAATAGAGCTGGGTTCAAGAATTCCCCTCGTCTCTGAATAATTAACTTGAACAGGACAAGTTATGTTGGAGCACGCAATAGAAAATGCTGGAGTAAAGGCGTCTAATTCTTACCGTCTTTCTCTTTTTCCCCATTTATAATTAAAGTGGCACTAGCGTCACGCTAATTTGAGCGTCGTGGCAGGGTCGGGTGGTGGGGGAGGGGGGGAGGGACTTGGACTCGTTACGTTTAATCCAGCAAATAGGTTTTTGTGCGTCTGTTCGTGTCTTCACTGCTTTTGTCACCAATTACAAATGGTACGCTGAAAGGAGAGTGCTGTTTCCAATGACAAGAAAATGACGTGCCAGAAAGTGGACCCCATGAAGATATGTAAACCAATATTCCTAGAAAATTAGCGGGATTAAGATTATTCTGAAGACAAAATAATATCACTCTTGTTATAAAAAGGCAAAACTCAGAAAATTATGACATTAATGAGAATTATCCAAATCGCTTAAAATAAAACATTTACGAAAATGCAACATAAATAAACAATTACTCACAATACTGAAATGAATGATTCGTCATAGATAAAATGCTACTCACTTTGTACCAAAATTAGGACGGTTACCATGTTGAAAATGAATGTACTGCAGCTCCGTGTAGCCAGAGGCTTAAATATGAAATGAGCACCTGCAGGGAAGGTGTAGCAAAGGAATTCAACTTTAGCATTTTTACATACGTACTTGCAGAGTTGGAATACGCTAACACTGATGGCGTCATTCAAGGCGTTAGTGCTTTTGTCGTTGATCTCCAGTTGAAGGCGTCTTATTCAATGTTCGCTGTTTATCCCGGAAACTTTTGTTAATGGCCGTGTTTGGGTCTCCTTGTTGTTATGATTTGAAATAAGCATGTGTTGGTGACGTCGTTTCTGTAAATGCGCGATGTTTGTGAATAAGTTGTTGTGCTTTATAATTTGATGTTAGCCTTTCATGATTTCCACTCTCTCTCTCTCTCTCTCTCTCTCTCTCTCTCTCTCTCTCTCTCTCTCTCTCTCTCTCAGGATATTTGATGATTCCCATCATGAGTCATTCCAAGTGAAAAAAAGGACGTGCAAAGACGTTCATGTGAAAGAAAATGTTAATGGTAATATGCAAGGATTTTCCCTCTTAGGGATTCAGAGTTAGAAGAGTAATACTAATTGCAGGCAGAGAGTTCTATGTTCTGACGCTTCTTTTATTATTTGTTATAAATTTGCATTTCATTTATCACAGGAAATGAACTCGTCCATTTTACATTCAGTATTTAATGACTATGCGTTTTTCTTCAGCACTACGCTGTTTCCCTAATATGAGATGTTTCCAATGTAGGGTAATACAGTTTTCACAGCGAAGTTCACTTCCTCAATATTGAGGCGCATCCTTCCCAGTACCTCTTTTAACCATCTATGCATCCTTTACGAGGTCGTCCTTTTCCTCCCAACAAATCTGATTTATGTACTCTTGCATCTTTCCTTTCCTGGATTTAACAGAGACCTCTCAAAACACCGATCCGTTCTTTCACCTACAATAACCCTTACGCCTTTCTTGCTTTTCTCCACATTTCTGACCATTTCAGAGCTTTTGTATGGCACAAATATTATATGAAATATCCAGCTCTAAGTTTTCACCTTCTTTCGTATTCAACACTTCACTTCTGCAGAGAAGAGTTGGCTTATCAGTACTGTCATATATTCCAACCTTGATTCCGTATTCCGAGTTTCCTCCCAAATTTTTGTGCACATTTTGTTGCCGTCGTTGCTTCCCTTACTCTGACTTGCCTCCGAAATATTTGCTCCTAATTACTTATGAAAGTCTAATGCTACCAGGCTCTCGCTGTCCATATTAACAGTATGGTTCCATATTCCTTTTTTCCATCTACCCTTATAACCTCACCTTTGCTTATGGTCACTCCAACTTTGTCTTCTTTTGTCGAACTCCTTACTAAGTATTATTTTCAAAATTTGTTGTTTTGCCTGTTTGAAGT
>NC_061109.1:96686883-96755755 GCF_015104395.2 Macrobrachium nipponense | reverse complement strand
GGATGATGATGCTAATGATGACGATGATACCCGTGCAACCCTTGATGTCGTTGTGCCATACATATGGATTGAAGTTGAATTCAATTATAACAATTCCAAAGAGGTAGATAATACAATAATTTATACAATTAAAAGGGGAATTACACTTGAAATTTGACTTCTATGAATGCTTCGCTAAATTTGTTTCCGTAAAAAATAAATATTTCTATCTTAAGATAGCCAAGAAACAACCTTTGCCTAAAAGCGCAAGGTATCATCTTTGGAGATATTTAACAACCTACCAATGAAAGTTATCTGAGTCAAAATAGCTTCATATTAGATACGCCTGGTTTTAGAGCAGTATTTGCTAGGGACAGATATGAGAGTGATGGTGTAGAGAAAGGACGGTTAGTATCACCAATAAAGATATCTATATTATTTTGTACATATTTCGTAGTATAGCATTTACAGAATGTACTAGTAGCGTTGCAAATACTCGTATGGAACATGAAGAATATATCAAGCATTGATAGTTTATATAAAGAATTACTTGAGCCACAAAGATCTCAGAACCCACGAATTTTAATTTTTCGTTTTTTTATATTTCCCAATTGTTCGTACTTTTTTTACACGTCTTGTGTTATTTACAAGCTAAAAGAAAGTTCAATCCTGAAAATATAGGGATTGACGATGTAGTTTTTTTTTTTTTTAACTGGATGCATTTTTAAATTGCACTTAGCTGGAATGAGTCACAATAAATTCCGTTAGCGAAAAGATTAATGGAGTTATAGCTGACAAGTGTATTTGCCCAGCCTTTGGTTTCAATATATCGATAGACAGTGAACTTTGGCGACCTCCATCCTGGTTGTGGCAGATGCAATTATCAATTATAAATCTCCTTGGATATAAGTTTTTCCAAAATTGTAAGGAATTCAATGTCAAATGCTATTTGTGTCTATGTATATATATATATATATATACATATACATACATATATATATATATATATATATATATATATATATATATATATATATATATATATATATATATATATATATATATAATTTTCCATGACCACGAAATTTTTAGTAACCCACATTAATCTATATTGTTCTTGACCTTTTCGCTCCACTTTTTTTAACATTTTCTGCCACCGGTATCAGGCTTTTACAACAGCGAACGAGCGCAGCACATTGTAAACCGGCTTCCGCTCCTCATTCTTCACTCGTGGGGCCTCCAGTCAGTCCATAACCGCTGATACTGGAACGCCGTATCGCACGTGACTAACAGCCAGCTTCAATATCATGCGGCATCACAGTAGATCTGGGATTTATAGTACCACCGAATGTATATTGGAATAGAAGATACCTCAGAGATTTCTTTGGTGTAAAAGACGCTCGTTTCTATACAAAATGCGTAGCCTATAGTTGGGTGGACGTTTCTTTGAGGTTGCACATGTATGCGATATCTGACTGGTAATCGAAAGTTCCCTCAAATACCTTGCAAGGTTTTACTTATTTACAGTCATAACGGATGAGTCCCCAAAATAAGATTTTTTTCTTCCTTATATTCTTACTGAAAATTTCCTTCCATTACCTTTTTCTTCATTACATTCTTATTTAAAGTTTACCCTTAATACCTTTTTCTTCCTCCTTGCATTTCATGGAACATTTTTTTCTCATTTTTCTTTCTTTTTGAAGGTTTGCCTACAATAAACTTCTCCATTTTTTAATCGAAAGTTACTGTATGATATAGTCTACCTTTTCCCATTTTCATCCGTAGGGAAAGATCCCCCTCCTGTAACTTTTCTCGTCTGTAATTATTATCGAAAGTTTCCCTCTCATATTCTTTCCTCCCTTCATTGTCATCAAACGTTTCCCTCCAATACACTATATCTTCTTCCCTCCTTTCATTCTTATCCAAAGTTTCCCTCTAATGTTCCTCTGTTATTTTTATCGTTGGTATTCCTGCAAAAGCTCTTTTCCTCTTGTCATTCTCATCGAAGGTTTCCATCTAATGCCATTTTGTTCTCTTTTCACTATTGGAGGAAGTTCCCTTCAATGCCTCACACTTTTCTTTTTGTCTCCTTTAACTCTCATCGAAACCTTTCCAATACCTGTTTCCCCTATTTCACCCATCTCTAATACTTTCCATCTAATACGTTATACTTTTTTACTCGTCTTATTCTTATCGAATGTTTCCTCTAATACCCTTTTCCCGTTTTTTCTCTCCCTTCGAAAGTTTCCCTTTAATACCGTCTTCCTCCTCTTTCAGTCTTTTGAAAACTTCCTTCTAATACATTTGTCTCCTCATTTCATTAATATCGATAGTTTCCCTTGAACATGTCCGGAATAGCGGCTCTACTTTATCTCTCTCTTAGTGAAAGTTAACGACGGTTGTCATTATAACTCAACGTCCTGTAGATCAGAGGCAGTCGATTTTGACATTCGTTAAATAATCGAAAGTGTTATGTTAGTATAGACCAGTGAGTGGTTCCGGGCATCCAGAAGATGCCGTGGGATTGACAGAGGGTGCCGCAATATTTAGGGTAAAATAAATAACAGCAAACTACCATCAAACATTTTACATTATTGATTCCCTCTCTCATCCCTGATATCAGCGGTATCGATACTTTGGTATCCATACGCCAGTCACTACACTTTACATTTAAATCTTATTGCTTTGGCTCGATTTAAACCGGGACCGTTTCGGCTATTTTTGTAAACGTGTTTTTGTTTTGTCATACAGGGAGTGAGATGTGTTTTTCAGTGCAACATTCGTATATATATGTGTATATATATAAATATGTATATATATATATATATATATATATATATATATATATATATATATATATATATATATATATATATATTTATATTTATATATGTGGACTGTATTTGTTTGGATCTTATTCTCCATTTGAAAACAACTCGAAGTATGAATGATTTACTGTTTGAAAAACAAAACGTATTCGAAAAAGAAGGAGTAATTCATTTATAAACGGCTAAATCCATTTTTACTTCAAGTGGTACAAACCCATAAACACCCATTTGCTTTCATCTGAGCATTTTTATTTATAATTTTTTTATGAAACCGAGTGTTTATAATGGAACGCAAAAATGTGTTAGAAACATGTAACAAACAAAGCAAATTTTGTTTTCGCAAAAAAATCTGTTTTTACTGTGTTCCCCCACTGTGCCTTGCTAGCTTGTATAGCAAGCATCTGCTCTAACTTGCGTTACAATTTCACTTTTACTGTCATTCATTTTGAATAAAGTATCAATACAGTAAAGACGAGTATTTTCCATCTTCATTTAGGCAGTGACAGTTTTGTCACAGTGCCACTGAATACTTCTGTAAATAGTGGAGACGGTAGAGATTTCTGCATTTTGACAAAGAATGGTTTGAACTCTGGAGGACCGACAAATACTGTATGTATGTATGCGAATGTTATTTTCATACCGTACAATAAGCGGCTACTGATAATTATGAATATGATAGGACATATACTTATCTACTTAACTGAAACAGCAGCAACAATAACAATAAGAATAAAACTGAATAATAATAACAATGATGAAAGGAACAATCAAGCCTTCAAAGGAGAACGGATGCGATAACGACAAAAATAATAACAGCGGTCAATGACTGTCTTGAACATCTCTCTGTATATCACCAAGTGAATAAAAGACATTAACCTTAACAGCAAGGACGCACACGAACGTCCGATGACACCTGACATATCCGGAGAACCTGAACCCTCCCTCCCTCCTTTCCAAGCTGAGTTAATACCTTAAGCATCCTCTTGAAACGTGTCACGGCTCTCCTGCGTTTGACATCCAAGTAGATATTCTTGCAGCTATTAAACTGCGATGGGAGGTGTACTTAGCAGAGCTAGTCCCGTTTATTCAGTGTCGTCCTGGTTTACTTTGATGGATTCATAGTGAGTGAGTTAGATGAGCTGGCGGAGAGAAAGACTGAGATGGACAAAATAGACAGACGGATAGGTAACCAGTTGATGATTATCATAGGATGGAGACCCAAGCGCCCACTGTTTACTCAAATTAATGGATTTCCATATAAACAAGGAGTCGATGCAAACATAGACTGACTGCAGGCCTATTGGACAATGGACCTGTGAATGGTCCCAAATATAGGAATTGGGATTGGAATTTAAAATTTAGGCTTAAGGCCGAGTGCTGGGACCTATAAGGCCATTTAGCGCTGAAAGGGTAAGTAAAGGTGATTTCCAAGGAAAGCCTTTCAGTTGCACTATAAAACAATTGTTAGGAGAGGGTGGAGAGTAAGATGGAAGAAAGACATGAACTGAGGTAGAGTAAAAGGAACAAAAGGGGATGCAGCTAGGACTCAGAGGGACGCTGAGAAGTACCTTGAGTAATACCTACAGCCCATATACACGTACCTCTTATGGCAGGCATAGAAAACTCCTTGCTAAGAATGCAGATGAGAATAATCAAAGAAAACGGAAAGGGGAGGAGTACTCTTTATTCTTAACGATTTCGCAATTTCCACACTGCATATATGGTTATTAACAGCAGGAAACACTGATCTCCACACACTATATTCAAAGTGTGATATTTACAAACGGTACATTAACTAATCACTGCCTTGTACACAGTTTTCCCAATATTTTTAATTGTCATCGAATGCGGTCTATATATGCATATGAACATGACCACTACAGGAAATGAAACGATATTAAAGCGGCGAATAGAAAGCGGGCGACATCCAATCAACGACAAACAATGGGATCGAGAGGGAAAAAAGACCTCCCGTAATTGGTGGAATCGCAATGAATTATTGAGACTAAAAGCTCGTCATTCCGATTGGATTCTGGTTTCATTAAAGCCGTCGGTTTTATGAAAATCCTCATTGTCCCCCCCTAACCTTTGGTTGCATATTATTATTGATATAATTTAATTTTTTCAAGTTTAATTTGACTCACACACACACATATATATTATATATATATATATACATATATGTATATATAAATATATATATATATATATATATAGATATTTATATATAAATATATATCTATATATATATATGTGTGTGTATATATATATATATATATATATATATATATATATATATATAAATAAATACATACATATCATATATATATATATATATACATAGTAGTATATATATATACATACGTATATATATATATATATATATGTTATCATATAAACATTATATACATAATATATACGTATATATAATATATAAACATATATATATATATATATATATATATATATATATATATACATTTGTATATGTATATATAATTATAATTAATATATGATATATATATATATATATATTATAAATATACATTTGTATTGTATAATATATTAAATATTACATATATGTATATATCCAAACATACAAATTTGTGTACATATGTGTATAGCCTAAAAAAATCCTTGCATTATGACCATAGGGAAATGAGGGAAATCTTGACTAAAAAATGTCTAACTATTAAATTCTTACGACTGATGAGACAAGACTCCTCCTTTCTTGGTTATGCGACGAAAATGGCAAAATAGAAAATATTATCTGGATATAATTTCTGATAGTTCTGAATAAGTATTTTAGAGAGAGAATTATGATTTTTTTTTTATAATCACCTCATTAATAATACAATAGCTGAAATGGATTGTAACATATGTAACGGCTCAAGAGAAAAATATAAACTATAACATTTATGAACCATTTGCGTGAAGAAGCAAACCAGGGAGTGCTTTTAGAATTTTAAGAATAGTGAATGGAGAGAACTGAAAAAAGGGCTAAAAACTAAAGACAGAATATGCGAGGGATTGAAGTGAAGAGACTGTGATCCAAGAAAAATGGAAATGATGTTCATTATCAGAACCTAAACTGATAGGTTGCATCACAAACAGGGACAGAAGGAGATTTATTGAATGTAAAGTAAGCAAAAAATCAGGTTTAAGAGACCATGTCAAATACCATGAGACAACACACCGCTTTTCAAGAATTATATTACACGATAAACGGAAAAGAAAACGGAAATGATAGTAATTCACTCCTTGAAACGCATAAGGGTAATGATTATTTATCACTGAGGTAAACAAGAGCAGAGAAGCAGGGGTCAACACTGCATTCTCGTCTTTGGGAAATACGGTGCTGATCGCGGTATTTGCTTTTCTAATTGGTTCGTTTGACAACCGTCAGAGCTTTCGAGTCCATCGGCACCGATAAAAATATTTGTAAATGTGTACACACAAGAAAACACACATGCACACACACGCACATACACACACGACACACACACACACACACACACACACACACACACATATATATATATATATATATATATATATATATATATATATATATATATATATATTATAAAAACTATTTGTACGTTGGGACTATCATTTCAGATACTTCTGGACCTCTACCAACTAGTGAAATATGGACAGATGATATGTGACAAGAGTATGTATAATCACATGTAGGTGTTGCAATAAAATGTTGATGTCATGTAGATGTCCGTTGACCGGATGGAAAATAAGTTATTACATTGCGTTTTGGGCTTCGTTCACTCCAGGAGGTCCAGAACACTAGGGAATAACCATTTTTCCAGTGGGTCAACGGTCATCTTCACACCACCAACGTCGTATTGCCATACCTACACATGCCTTATAAATACACTTGTCACAAATCATTTTTCCATATTTTACTAGTGAGCAGAGGCGCAGAAGTATCCGAAATATATGGTTGAAATGTGCGTATAGTGTTTTATGGGACTATTTGTCCAAGTGAGCAGGGATGCAGAAGTTTTGAAATATGTTTGCATTGTGTATATCGTATTTTATATATATAATATATATATATATATATATATATATATATATATATATATATATTGTATGAGTATATAGATATATCCAAACGCCGGCATCATGAGCTCAAGTACTCAAGAGTAAATGTTTAAAAAATAAAAATGATGTTTACGACTTCCGTTCAATGTGTCAGAATGAAGATGGAATTTCTCACGGATGAATTCACCCGAGTTCCCCGCCTGCCTCGTTTGAAGATCGCTCATTAATTAAATCATTTTTGTCGACATAACTTTCCCCTATTTTTCCGTCATTTTTAATTTTATAATCCTGAAGTTTGTTATATAATTTCAAGGGCATAAAAATTCGGAATCGGTCTGTGATCTCCCTCTTGAGATATAAAGATTACTGGTGATATGAGACTGGTCCGATGTGTTTTTCTGTCGGGTAAAAAATCTGTATTTCCATGTAGTATGCAAATTTGCATTCATGACCTGTAAAATCTGACTATAGTTAGAAAGAGAATAGATACTACAAAATCCTTATTTTCTGCATTTTTATTGAACTTTGCAGCTGTACTAAAAACTTTTCCAACTCTCTCTTCACAGATATCGCATTGTCATTAAGTTTCATTGGTTCACACCTAGTCCTATCTAACTTAATGCTAAAAGGTTAATATATGTATATATATATATATATATATATATATATATATATATATATATATATAACATATATATCATTTAGAATATGAATGTGGTAATTTATATATATGTACATATATATTTATATATATTTTGAATATGAATGTGGTAATAACCCCCGTGTTGTATTCTCTGGCATTAAACACCCTCTCTAGGGTAAAACGTAAAATGTATGAATGAATATATATGTGTGTGTGTGTGTAGTTACATATGAATGTGGGCATATATTCAAATGTTTCTCACCTCTTTGTGCTTTGTGGCTCAACTTTTTTCGTTTTCATCCATTAAACTTATCACAACGCTTCATTAACCACGTCATTACGGCTAAGTCTTTGGCAGGGCTTTCAGATGCAGGCCGACCTGCCTTCCTTTCTTTCTGTAATTTCTGTTATCATGAGGAAGGAGGCATATCTCCTACAAAAAGGAGGAATAAAACAATAAAATTCAGAAACTACACACAAACACACACACGCAGACAATAAAGTCTTACGCTTGACTGAAGGCTTAGAGAAGCGTTTACGAGTTTTGTTAAGAACGTGGCTGAGGAGGTACATATCGACCAACCGACGACACACCGTCGTCCCTGATGGTCTCTCTCTCTCTCTCTCTCTCTCTCTCTCTCTCTCTCTCTCTCTCTCTCATGAGAGAGGACGAAGAAACCCAGGTACATAAAGGCTAGTTTCAGATCTCGCTCTTGGGGAACACCAGCCGAAGGTTAAGCCGTGATCCCACTTTTTTATTCTTTTTCTTTTCTTTTTTCTTTTATCTAAAGGTCCACTGCATGTGAATGCAATATTTTTTGGGGGGCGGCGGAGAGGGGTTGGGGAAGGGGTTAGAGTGGGGGAATAAAAATGAATGTGTCTCAGCGCGGAAATTGCAAAAAAGAAAGAAAAAAACCAGAGAGAATGAAAGGGTTGGAAAAAAAAGAGTGGAAATTGTATTTCAGACTCATCAAGTACACATAATTATTCCTTTATTTTTCGTCTTTTTTCCAGTGAAACGTGAAGCAATTGAGGCACTGCATGAATATAAGTGATGTTCTATCTATGACTTACATTTTCCTATCAATGTTATTAATGTTTTGCTGCTATTTTTAGAGTTTGTCTTTTTCCTCCCACGTAAGTTTTCAGAGGTCGTAGATTCATTTATTTTTGTTTAATTACATCTCTATTCTAAAGACTTATATGCGTTAAACCTGCTGGTTTCCATTTTTTTCAACTTTACTATTTATGTTCAAGTCCTCCGTATATAGGAATTACCACTGACAAATAGCGTTTGGCGTCGAACTCATTTTTATTTTGGGAATAACGTAGCCTAAGGAGATTATTTAATAGTGTATCTTCATGGCTGGGACTCAAACCTATGCTCTTTGTTGTTGATAATGAGGAGATACGACTTATTCATTCGAATTTCAAGAGATAAATAAGATGATTTTGACTCCGTTGTACATATTCCTATTGAATCAAGGTTGTGGACTGTTAATCGAAATCAGCACTTCTTCATGGGAGCTGATTACTGAGTTTGTGGAATGTGCCCCTCAATTATAGTTTTGTCACTATCACACAATGCTGTTTATGTTAACAAATATAAATCACAAAAACCTCTAAATAAAGAATTCACTTTACCCTAACTTGACAGGTATATAAATATATATATATATATATATATATATATATATATATATATATATATATACTATATTATACATACATATAATATATATCTATATTATATATAGATATATATATATATACATATATATATATATATATAAATATATATATATATTTGAAAAATCATTAGATGCACATGACTTCATTAAATAAGCGAATACCGCAGGAAAATGATAGGCAGAAATCCAAGCGCTTTCGTCTTTACTAAGACATTACTAAGACATTGTCAAGGAACGAATTCGTTCCTTGACAATGTCTTAGTAAAGACGAAAGCGCTTGGATTTCTGCCTATCATTTTCCTGTAGTATTCACTTTTAAATATATATATATATATATATATATATATATATATATATATATAATATATATATATATATATATACTAATAAAAGGAGCCCATAAAAACACCAAAATGTAGAGAGAAAAGTACTATATTTCAGAGACTGCTGTCTCTCTCTTCAGGTATATGAATGAGAAAAGTTTACAGAAAAGGTGGTATTTATACCAAGAGATTCGTCCACAAGTAAGCCAATTTAGGTCACCCCCGCTGATAATCTTCTTTTAATCTTCTTAAGCGTTGGTTGAATGAACACTGCGTCGACGATGTCCGAGTCCAATTCCCTTTTGAGATGTTCATTACCTGCTTCTCTTTTATTAAGGCCGATTCCATCATTTGACTCTTGTACCGGCAGTTGCTGCTATAAATTACACGTGACATATTCCAGTTTATTCTATGGTTATGTTCATTTATATGGTAGAAAATAGCCGAGTTCTGTTGTCCATACCTAACTGACCTTTTGTGTTGTATTAATCTCTGGGGAAGTGATTTACCTGTAAATCCGATGTAAGATTGGTCACAGTCCTGGCATGGGATCTCATATACCCCAGAGTCTTTGGGCGATGTCTTTTGTTGGACGTTAATCAGGATTTGGCTAAGGTATTTGGGTAGGTAAATGGAGACGATTAAGAGAGTAACTCACACCCTTGGGAAATCCAACCCTTTTGCATTTACCTACCCAAATACCTTAGCCAAATCCCTGATTAACGTCCAACAAAAGACATCGCCCAAAGACTCTGGGGTATATGAGATCCCATGCCAGGACTGTGACCATCTTACATCGGATTTACAGGTAAATCACTTCCCCAGAGATTAATACAACACAAAACAGTCAGTTTAGGTATGGACAACAGAACTCGGCTATTTTCAACCATATAAATGAACATAACCATAGAATAAACTGGAATATGTCACGTGTAATTCATAGCAGCAACTGCGGTACAAGAGTCAAATGATGGAATCGGCCTTAATAAAAGAGAAGCAGGTAATGAACATCTCAAAAGGGAATTGGACATCGGACATCGTCGACGCAGTGTTCATTCAACCAACGCTTAAGAAGATTAAAGGAAGATTATCAGCGGGGGTGACCTAAATTGGCTTACTTGTGGACGAATCTCATGTATAAATACCACCTTTTCTGTAAACTTTTCTCATTCATATACCTGAAGAGAGAGACAGCAGTCTCTGAAATATAGTACTTTTCTCTCTACATTTTGGTGTTTTTATGGGCTCCTTTTATTAGATGGAATTCTGTTGTTACAGAACATTTTTACCAGTCATATATATATATATATATATATATATATATATATATATATATATATCATTATATATATATATATATATATATATATATATATATATATATATATATATAGTAGTTCGGAAATAAAATTACTTGTTTCTTGATAGACGACTGGATAAGTCCCTGTCTCCCCTGTAGAGAATTAAAACGAAAAGTTTCCAATATTGGCCCGGGGAGATGTTACTGACTATATATCATTCATTTTCGTGTAAGTTATTCAATATCAAGGAGCATCTGTGGCTTCATATTTGCCAGTACAAAAATTTCTGTGTTTATTAGTGACAAAACTAGCATGAATAGTCACGTGCTATAAATTTAGTAATTACCCATCATGAAGGGGACTTCAAATCCTTTAACTAGGAAAACAAGGGACATGAAAAAAGTAGACCACGAAATTGTTAAGAAAATTTTCGCGCTCTCTCTCCCTTTCCTGAACTCTAAGGATCTTTAGGGGGTGTCATTACCCCATCGGTACCCATTATTTACCCATGGTTGTCCTAGTGTTGATTCCAGTCACATAAACCTCAAACTATCGGATATTAAGTTTGCAACGAACGTTTCCTATACTTTCCTTTCTTCTACGGATACTATCAGACAGGATTATGTATATCCTTTATGAATTTCGCATATATTAATTTTTTCAACTTCATGTGTATATATTATATGTATATATATATATATATATATATATATATATATATATATATATATATATATATATATATATATATATACATACATGCACACATATACATATGTATACATAATGTATGCATATTATACTATACATACATACACACGCAAACACACCTATATACACCTATATACATATACACCTATACATATATATATATATATATATATATATATATATATATATATATATATATAATTTGTGTCTGTTTGCGTGTACTGAATCCGCAAGTTTTGATGCGATGTAGTATATTTGCTTATGTGCAGTGATAATGTTTCTTTAACTCCTTGACGAGGTGGGGGGCTTAGGGATCCACTGCAGAGAGAGTATGCCCCTTTATGCCTACGCTCTCTGCTGTGGATCCAACTCAACATTGGGACCTTTAATTCCTTTACTCCTCCTCTTATAAATTTTCCCCTTTCCCTTCTTCTTCTTTCGACCTTGGCATGGTTTTGGACTATTGAATTGACTGCTCTTTTAACTTGATGGAGGGTGGAGTTGGATGGCATGCCTCTCCACCCGTAAAACTAGAGTACCTGACGTGGTCGAGCGAGGGGAAATTTTTAAGTCAAGCCATGCCCACAGTGCTGGGTCCGATCTCTACGGACTGACGTCCCTTAAGGCACTATGGGTATGGCGTATATCCAGGTGAGGGACCCAGGGCAGTTACCATTGTGTGTAACGGTATTGCCCCTCCCCCAGTTGGGCCTCCTTGGTGAGAGGGACCTCATCCTGGATGAAACTGATAATATTATATATGGAGAAAAAAATTATTTTCCAACTCCCTCCCCAACTTCTGGCATCGGGCAATGGGGCTGTTCACCAGGATAACTCAAACAATTGAAACTCAGTGTGGTAAATCTTAAAAACATATTTACCGCTACAATAAAACCCAAAAGAAGTAGATATCGCCAGGACCCAACCTTAATTCACTTTGATTCTCTCTTGGGGAGTCAAACTGGTCAAGGTTTTTGAACTTCGAAGCAGACAAAGACACATCTTTATTAAAATTAGAAAATTACTTATTGGATCGATGCCCATCGCAGGAGATGAGCATAAGGCAAATTAAAAAAAGGGAATGGTTGGTTGAAACAACAACCAAAAACCAATCAGAAAATTATCGGTGTATAGAAAATATATATAACATAAATATAAATGTCACAAGGCATGATACTATGAACAGTGTACAAGGCACAGTTGTAGTACCAAATCTTGAGGATGAAACTTTAGATAAATTAATTCTTTTAGATTCATTAAAGAAAAGATACAATAGCGTTGAAGACTGTGAAATATATGAGGTCCCTAGCAGGAAAGACAAAAGTAAAACTATCAAAATAACCAAGATAAAGTTCAGTGGCCAAACCTTACCCTTGAAAATTAAAATGCTGGGATTAAATAGGGAACTAAGACCTTATGTTCGTAAACCTATGCAATGCTTGAACTGTTGCAAATATGGTCAAACAACCATTAAGTGCAGAAATATTCATAGATGTGCCTTTTGCAGCTCGCAGGACCATAAAACACGCTGGGACTGTGGCCAACCCAAATGCATAAATTGTGGATTAGAACATCATGCTAGATCTAAATTTTGTGCTTTCTATATTTACAATACAGAACTTAAATTACTGCAAGAACGAACTGGGATGTAGATAAGAGAATCAAAGCTAGAACTGAAAGTGAAAGGATTAAATGACCCAGCTAAGAAATTTAGGTATGCAGACACCTCAAAGTCAAGCAATACCAGAACTGAAACAAATGATAATAATATAAATAAAGAAATACCACCACAAAAAATACAAGATGAAAAGAACTCTTCAAACATATATGACTTTACCACTGTGGAAAATCGATTTACCTCTTTACAGGAAACTGAAATGAATAATAACATAGAGGAAGACAAAGAAGAATCAAAATCACAAGAATGTGATAAAATAGATCACAACTTGGAAGAGGCAATTGGATAAAACCCTACCTAATTCCACTACAGAAATCTGTAAAAAGATAAATAACCCACCAATCTCGCCAAAAGCTAAAGTTCGGAAACAGAACACTAAATCAAATATTCCACTGTCTCCAATAGTAACAATAGTACCTCTAGGAGCAGAATCATAAAATTCAGAAGAAATTGAAAACCAAAATATAGATCACTACAGTGAAAGCGAAGAAATTCACCCATCACCAATTATAGGCGCCACAGGAAAATGCAAGGAAAAACAACAAACTGATAAACACGAAGATACATGCGGTTGCAGTAAATGCTTTATAGCAATGTGCCATAAAAATAAGACTACAACCAAAGACAGCCTAACCAACATCACAAGAAATTTCATGAGGAATAGTAATAAGGAAAAAACAAACATCAAATCTCATGAAGAAGGTTGTATGTGCATTGAACACTTAGAATATTACAAAGAGAAACACATCAGTGTTGTAGATAATATTCTAAAGAAAATCAAAATGGAGAAATTAAATCAAGATAGTATTTAAGTAACAGTTAACGAAAGTAAGATTCAAACTACAACAAAAAATGAATCATGACCTACAAATATACAAATTAACTTATAACAAATTTTACGAAAATATCAGCTTTAATAATCTAGGGTAATTTGACCACTCATATTACACCATTCAATCGTTATATAATTCAATGGAATATAAATGGATTATTAACGAGAATGCACTTAGGGGAAGTCCAACGACTTATTAGCGAACACGAACCAATGATTATATGTATACAACACATAGGAAAACGCGTTCCAAAAATAGGTAAATATCTATTAGCTACAACATCACAGGAAAATGAAAATAATTTAGGAACAGCAATATATGTTCATAATAAAATTATATACGACAAAGTAGATATAGATTACACTGAATTGCAAATTTCAGCAATAACAGTGAAAATAAAAAATAATGTGTTTGATATTATTAAATTTTACAACCAGCCTAATTAAAAGTATGATTTAAACAAATTATAAAAAATAATAAAAGAATTTAAGAATCCTATATTAATTGTAGGAGATTTCAATGCGCGTAATCCAATATGGGACTATAACAACATTACGCCGGAACTTTGTTGTATGAATGACAGCGAAGTAAATACATATTATTCCAGAACCCATGGATCATTTTCCACAGTAGATGTCACCCTTTGTTCAACAAATATAGTTGACAGACTAGATTGGAATATATGTGATGACTCCTACTCAAGTGACCATTTTCCCATAATAATATCCTTATTAAATAATGAACCAAAACCATATTCTCCACATTATAACATGCAAAAAGCAGGTTGAGACATTTTTAACTTTGATACCAATAATATACCGCCGTATGATTATTTGAGAAATCACAATGAGACCAACGATTTCTTTGTGTCCTTCATTAAAAAGGCAGCAGACAAAGCTATTCCTCATTCAAAACCCCATAATAAAAAACATAAAGTCCCCTGGTGGTCAGATAATCTATCTGAATTAGTACGAGAAAAACGCCCTCTAGCAAGGTTAGATACTCTAACAGAGGATTCAATAAAGTCAATAAATCAACAACATTCATAGAAGAAAATATATTAAAAATGACAATTTTACTATTAGAAATAGATGTATTAGCACCTTTAAATAATAAAATATCAGCCAAATTTAGAAAAGAAGTGATAAAAGGTAAAATAATACCTTGGAGGTCCTATGTGTCAGAAATAACAAGCGAAACCCTCATTCAAAAAGTATGGGAAAAATTCAGAAAAATAAATGGAACAAACATTAGACCACCCAGATAAGTTATATCAGATAATGGAAATAAATTTTGGATTTTTATTTTGGCAAGTTTTGCCAAAATAAGTAGTAACGAAAATCTAGACAAACATTTTAAAAAAGTAAAAAACAGAGCAGAATCTATTATACTTAATTTTGAGACAAAGGAAGATATATATTATAATAAGAAGTTCAATATGGAAGAGTTGGAATATGCTCTCTTGAACAGCAATAAATCTGCCCCTGGAGGTGATGATGTTTGCTTTGAGATGATTTGCCACCTAGCACCTTTGGCAAAATCATACTTATTAAAATTTTGCAATCATTTATGGCTCCAAAACTTGTTTCCAGATGAATGGCGAAATGCAATAATAATTACTATACCCAAACCGGGAAAAGATGCGAGTAATGTAAATAATTATACTAGACCCATCTCATTAACAAGTTGTATATGCAAGTTATTGGAGAAAATGGTAAATGCAGGACTTACGTGGCACATTCGTGAAAATAAATTTTAAGTCCTACACAGTTTGGTTCACAACGTAATAGGTCTACATTAGATTCTCTGTGTAGTTTGGAAGACTATAAACGTAGAGGATTTGAAAGAAAACAAATTACAATAGCTGTCTTTTTTGACATTCAAAAGGCATACGACACTACATGGAGGTATGCAATATTAAAATCGTTATATAATAATAACATACCCGGCCATCTTCCTAAATTTATTAAAAAATTTATGACTGACCTCACTTTTCAGGTGAGAATAGATTATGTTTTTTCCAAAATATTTCCACTTGAAAATGGAGTTCCACAAGGGAGCGTCCTTTGTGGTACTCTGTTCACATTGGCAATTAACGGCATCAGTAACATGCTACCGGTCGGAATTAAAAGTAACTTGTATATGGATGATTATGCAATATATTACACAACATCACGCATAAAACATGCAGAAAGTATTATTCGAGTCATTAAATATAAATATACAAGTACCTCCAATAGTAAAGTTACCACCCCACTGGACTATGATTAAAGTAAGGACTTGCACGCACTTAAAATATATATAAAAAAGTTCCGTATATACCCCAGAACACCATAAACAGAAAACAACAGAAAATATAAAAGAAAAAAGTTCACATTATGCAATATATACCGACGGGTCTAAATCGTAACATGGAGTAGGATATGCAGCTATATCGCAGAACAAAACATATCAATTTTCTTTACCCAATCATGCCTCAGTCTTCACAACAGAGTTGTGTGTAATCAAAGTAGCTATCAAAATTATAAAGCAAACATCATAAAATAATTTTGTGATTTATAGCGACTGAAGAAGCGCTATAGAAGCTCTTCAGAGTTACTATCCAAAAAATAATATTGTACAGCAAATTCAATTTGAACTCCACAAATTGTATAAAAGTGGAAAAAATATTGAAATATATTGGATCCCTGCTCATGTGGGGGTAAGAGGAAATGAAGACTGATAAAGCAGCTAAAGAAGCAGTCCACATGATAAAAGCAAATGTAAACATCCCTACTAGCGATTAAATAAGATATATAAAATCAATAATTGTAGATAAATGGTAAAACGTATGGAATGAAGAGCTTGAAAAAAAAAACTGGATGTTAACAAATGGAGTACAGCATGTCAAAGAGCGAGACAGGCTCAAGTAATCTTGACACGCCTCTGTATAGGCCACACTCGTCTGATACACGGGCACTTGATGAGCAACCCACGCGACCCTATCCCCGAGTGTTCAGAGTGCAAGGTGTTGGTAACTGTCAGACATGTCTTGTGCGAGTGTCCAAAGTGTGACCAGCAGAGACTGTCAACTTTTGGAAATAGGACAATAAAAGAAATTTTGTCAGAATCTTTTACATTTTCAGTAGTTCGATTTTGACTTTTCTGAGGAACTGCGATTTAATTGATAAAATATAAAACATTAGAGCGTTTAGTGAATTTTAAAACAAAATTTCAAAAAGTAAAAACTAATTCTGATTTTTAATATACCGTTTTAGTATGTATGTAAGGGGAACATGAGTAAATGTATTTATTGTGTGCGTGTGTGTGCTAGTATGAAAGCATTTGTCTTGGTGCAGTTTTTCTTATTTATCCTGAATGACCAATTTGGTCCCAGTTCTTGCCTTAAGGGATAGACCATAGGCATTTTAATCTAATTCCTATAGGTCAGCCTAGGAGAGCTGAAAATCAGCTCAGTGGTCTGGTTAAACTACTTTTATAATAATAATAATTTAATTCTGCCTATATATTTCTTTTTTCATACTTATATCTTGAGTACCTATCTTCCAGTAAACAATGTCTATTTTCTGTCTTTATATGTTGAGATCCTCAATACTGGAGATTTCAGTGAACTTCACATGGGGTGACCAAATCTATACCAGGATAGAGCTTGCTCCATTAACAAGAAATGAATCGCTATCACCTGGCAACTAATATTTACTGCCTTCTCTTTTGTTTTAATTTTGAAAATGGCTTCTGTTGTATATTATTGTCTCCTCTGTGTCCTGTAGACCACATCCGTCATACCTCCTTCGCCATTCCTTCTACCATCCACTGTTTATGGTACTTGGCTGTGGTCACCATGCGTTAATAACCTGTGTCCCTGACTTTATTTGGGACAGATTAGGTCCTCTCTTTTTCTCTCTCTTTTTTTTCCTAGACGCTATCCTTGTGGTAACCTTTGTTACACAAGTGCTGGCTTAACATTCTGCCAAAATTGTCTTCTATCCGAAATTTGGCTTGACCGGTTTTTCACTGACTTTTCAGTCTAGAGAGAACGTTTACTAAGCCTACCTGAAATCCGGTTGTGATCTAACTTTTACTCTAACCATAATATATTCAATGAATCTCAAAGCTACTCAGTTAGTGAGACTTCTTTGACCTGGTAACGCAAGCGGTCACTGATGCCTATAAATCAAATTGTTTTATTAAAAAAGAAAGATAGATCTTAAGTAAGAATTTAGACAATAAAAACCTACCAAAAAAATCTGTCAGAATTACAGCTTAAACTCAAAACCTCAAATTCTTTAAGAAAAATTAAACGATTTTCTTCTCAAGCCGTTATTATTACCATTTCACAGCAAAGAAAAATGTCTTCCTATTTTCCATCAACGAATTCTTACTCATTTATCTAATAAATGACTGTCACTTAGAATAAAAGTTGTTAGCCAAGTGTGGACAATCTCAACCCGCACTAGATTTCTTCACCTGCCTGAGCCATATCTCGGAATTCCGAAGGATGTAAAAAATTTGAGATGTTTTTTTTTCTGATTCTACAACTGTCAGGTAAAGTTCAGTAAAGTTATAACTACATAACAAATTACGAGATATACGTTTTTCATAGGTAGAGAATTTTCTATCAGTGGTACTGACTGCTTCCATCGCTGGGGAGTAAGTTTTCATTTCTCGTCACACAAATATGAGCAAGAGTCCGGCAAACCTTGACATTCAAATGTGTGTATGTGTGTGTGTGTGTTTTTTTTCTTTTCACAATCACCCACCCCAACACAACAGTTTAGCTGATTTCAAAATAATCTGGTGGATATAAACTGCCTCAGTAGAAAAATCAATGTAACAAATACTGTCCAGGTTGCCGCAACCTGATTCTTATGTGAATTTATTACAAGCATTTGGGTACGCTAACTCCAGCGGAAAATGGGAACACTTCAATATCATAGCGAACAAACTAACTGAGAAGCAACGCGAAGCAAAATGTGCATTTTACGCTACAAGAAAATACGCTATTTGCATAACAACCTTCAAATTCCCAAATGTGATACTTTTTAGTTCCTTCGAAACAGCCGGATTTTGTTGTGTCTAGCGTTCCTTTCCGGACATTTCCTCGGTGCACACACCTTTTCTTTTGGCCATTCAATCATACTTTCCGTTCAAATACAATCTCCAGGTTCGATAAAATGGAAACTCAGTTCCTCCATGATTCCATTTTGGTCTCTGGAGAGTCACTTATTTCATACGTATTGACGATGTGTCGTTCTGATTGGAGTCGGCGAGACGGCTTTATTTCGTTGGATGCGCACAACAAAAGGATCGTTGTTTCAATGGAATGCTTATGAATCAGTGGTTGAAATAATGATCATGACAAAAATTATATTTATTATAACAACAGCATCAGAGGAGAAGGATAAGAAGAATAAAGTGCAGTGATATGAGTAGCAAAAGTAGTATTGATTGAACTGAATACATAACTTAGGCCAAAGGCCAAGGACTGGGATCTATGAGGTCACTCAGCGTTGAAACGGGAATTGACAGTAAATGGTTTGAAAGGTGTAACAGGAGGAAAACCTCGCAGTTGCACTATGATCAATAGTTAGGATAGTACCTATGGTGGAAATACCAAGGTTTTTTTATCCTTTTTTCCACTACTGACTGACTGACTACTGAAAATAATCTAGTACCACACCGCATTTTGCTAAAGTGTCTTTTCTCTGTGTCCGCCCTGATACAGAGACGTCGAAAGAATCATTTCAGTCCAGGAGAGACGGCGTAACAATCGTAACTGAACCAAACCAGACCTTCACAGCGAACATTGCAGGTAACTCTTAAAAGAAATCATCAAAGGAAAATGTTCTGGTGTTGTTTTACTTTAAACCAATGTGCATTTAAATGGCAGTTATTTCTAGAGAATGGACAATTGTCGGTTGTCAGTCAGAGGAAACAGGAAAAGTAAATATAATAAAATATTAAGAATGTCAGTTTACCGCTCCTTCCTTACTATGTCTTCCTTTCTCGACACTTGCCCCTATCACTGTCATTTGCACTATACCGTTAAATTTCGGTGTAAAAGTTGTAAAGACAGATTTCATAAGCTATCACTGGGGTGTGTAAGATAAACGTTAAATGTACGAGTATTCTTTAACTAATCATATTAGTACAATGAGAGGCTAACGGGATATGTACCTCGAAATTTGGGCCTTACAGACCTTACATCTTGTTCGGGTTGCCCCAGGTCCCTCAGTGTGAGGTACCTCTAGTGTCTACCAGAGAGTTGCTAGTACATCTTCCGGTATATTTTGCATCTTCCAATCTTGGATGGTCTGGGATGCAGTTTAGATATTTGTCGAGCTTATTCTTAAACACATCTACGCTCACTCCTGATATATTCCTCAGATGAGCTGGCAACGCATTGAATAGACGCTGCATTATCGATGCTGGTGCGTAGTGGATTAATGTCCTGTGTGCTTTCCTTATTTTTCCTGGTATAGTTTTGGGCACTATTAATCTACCTCTGCTTGCTCTTTCTGATATTTTTAGTTCCATGATATTTTTCTGCTATTCCTTCTATCTGTTTCCATGCCTGAATTATCATGTAGCGTTCTCTTCTCTTTCTAGACTATATAATTTTAAGAATTGTAGTCTTTCCCAGTAGTCTAGGTCCTTAACTTCTTCTATTCTAGCTGTAAATGACCTTTGTACACTCTCTATTTGTGCAATATCCTTTTGATAGTGTGGGTACCATATCATATTGCAATATTCAAGTGGACTACGAACATATGTTTTATACAGCATAATCATGTGTTCAGCTTTTCTTGTTTTGAAGTGCCGTAACAACATTCCCATTTTTGCTTTACATTTTGCCAACAGAGTTGCTATTTGATCATTGCATAACATGTTCCTATTCATCATCACACCAAGGTCTTTAACTGCTTCCTTATTTGTGATGGTCTCATTATTAGGTCCCTTATATGCATATAGCTTTCTTTCTCTGTCTCCATAATTTATTGATTCAAATTTATCAGAGTTAAATACCATCCTATTTACCTCTGCCCAATCATATACTTTGTTAAGGTCTCTTTGTAGAGCGTTCCTATCTTCATCACAAGTAATTTCTCTACTTATTCTTGTGTCATCTGCGAAACTACTCACTACGAATCTTTAACATTATTGTCTATGTCTTCAATCATAATAACAAACAGTATTGCAGCTAACACCGTACCTTGCGGCACACCGGATATTACCTTGGCTTCATCCGATTTCTCGTCGTTTGCAATAACTATCTGTTTTCTATTGTGTAAAAATTCTTTTAACCATCTTCCTACTTTATCCACGATATTGTGTTTTCTAATTTTCTTCGCTAATATATTATGGTCTACTTTATCAAAAGCTTTTGCAAAGTCTAAATAAACCACATCTGTTTCATTTCCGCTTTTCATATTTTTGAATATGTTTTCACGGTGGACTAACAGTTGGGTTTGTGTACTTTTTCCGGGTACGAAAACCATGTTGGTTCCTTTATTAAACAAATTATTTTTTATTAAATGTTTCATAATATTTTTCTTCATTACCCTTTCATACACTTTCATAATATGTGATGTTAGACTCACAGGCCTATAATTACTTGCCTCTAGTCTTGATCCACTTTTGAAAGTAGGGGTAATATATGCTAATTTGTGCTCATCATATATCTTGCCTGTATCTACACTTTGTCTTAATAATATTGCAAGTGGCTTTGCGATAGAATGAACTACTTTCTTTAACAAAATAGCAGGAATTCCATCAGGCCCTGCAGCAGCTCCATTTTTAATTTCATTAATAGCCTGCACAATATCAGCTTCATTAATATCTATGTCAGCTAAATATTCACTATTTTCATCCCTTACTTCTATATCATTATCTTCATTATCTATTTCTAGGGGTGAATTCTCTCTTATATCGTTCTGCCAGTATGTTGCAAATTTCCTTTTTTTTCATTCGTTAATCTCCCTTCAATTCTCAGAGGGCCTATTTCTATTCTTCTTTTATTCATCTTCTTCGCATATGAGTATAATAGTTTGGGGTTTTTGCTTGATATTTAATAGGGTTTTTTCTTCCAAGTCCCGTTTTTCATTTTCTTTTGATTGTATAATCGTTTGTTCTGCATTTTTTCTATCTTACTTTTTAGTTTCTATAACTTTCCATGCATTTTTTTCTTTTGCAAGACCTTTTTTCCACTTTCTGATTTTCTGGAACAAGATCCTTCTGTCTCTTGGTATGCATGAATGATGTTTACTTTTCTTCTTCGGTATATATTTTTCCACTATTATCTCCAATATTTTATATAATATCTCCGTATTTACCCTTATGTCATCACTTACGAAAATGTTATCCCAATCTTTGTTTAATTCTTCATTAATTTCTGACCATTTTATATTTTTACTGTAGAAGTTGTATTTTCCATATCCTTCCCACTTTTTCATTTCTTGCTTATCTCTATTTTCACTTGCTTGGAATGAACTGTTAATTCTATGACATTATGGTCTGAAATACTCGCATTATAAACTATTATTTCTTTAACATAATTCATCTCGTTCACAAATACTAGGTCTAAAGTATTTTCCTTTCTTGTTGGCAGGTGATTTATTTGTTGAATGTTGTATTCTAGTAGCATATCTAATAGCTTTTCAAATTGCCTCTTATCTTCTGCACTACTATTACTCTCTTTTTTATATGTATAAGTACAACCACAATCTCCTATTCGTTCTTTCCATTCTACGAAAGGAAAGTTGAAGTCACCAGATAGGAGAATAGTCCAGTCCTTGTGATTTCTACATATATCATCCAATTTTTCAATTATTATGTCAAACTCTTTAGTATTAGGAGGTCTATATATTACTATGTTCATCAATTTTTCAGATTCAAATTCTACCGCTATTAGTTCACATTCTGAGTTACTATATTTCTCATATATTTTTCCTTGTTTTTTGTCTTTCCCATATATTGCGGTTCCCCCTTGATTCCTATTTTTTCTATCTGATCTATAAGTTTGGAACCCTTTTATTTGATCATCATTCCCAGTCTCTTGGGAATACCAGGTTTCACTTATATTCATTATATCTATTTTCTTTTCATTTTGGGTTAGTTCTTCTAAGTACTCTATTTTTCTTTTTGAGTTACTCGTAACTAAACCCTGCGCATTCATCACTATGATGGTTTGCGTGTTTTCTCCTTCATTTAATACTGATAGTAATAAGGAGATTTCCCATGTCTCTTTCCTGTCTGGTATGTTGTTCTTTTTTCATTTCAGAAATTCTGACATTAAAAAATCCAACTTTTCCATAATATTTGATCTTCCTTCATCATAATTATTCATTTTGTGTCTGAATCTGCAATTTTCTCCGTTTCTGCGAGAGAGAGAGAGAGAGAGAGAGAGAGAGAGAGAGAGAGAGAGAGAGAGAGAGAGAGAGAGAGAGAGAGAGAGAGAGGATGATTGATTTATAAGGCAGAAGTGAACGAGAATTATATAAACATGAGGAAAGAATGTGCTCAAAAAGTCAACTTTTCTATAAAATAATTGATCTCTTCATAATTTTGCATAGATAACAAATTCAAGACGTTCAGAAGCGGATGGTAAAAGCGAACGATGATTTGTTGCAAGGTTAAAAAGAAATATAATGTGCCATCATCAGGTGATATTCATCACCGTTCAAACATTCACTCTTCTGCAAAATGACGAATGCTTCACAGCATCCAACTTTTCCATCACTTTGAGAATCGCTTCAAAAGTTTAATAACAGAGCGAAAATTTATTCTCGTCACAAAATTAGAACTGCTGAACGCTTCAAACTAAGCTAAATGGTTTAAATTATTTGAGGTCGATAACGATACTAATTGATCCTCAGTATCCATATAACTTGTGATACAGATTATTTCCTAAAAAAAAGAAAAAAAAATAGCTTGGTGATCCATAAATTTTCTTACCATGGAGACATGTAAAGAACTGAACTCCGGAAATCGGTCGGTCAGTGGAAGTGAAATTGAAATCCCATTACAATCGGGAACCGCGCGATCCTCCCTCCTCCAACTTCTGGCATTCGAGAACACCTTTCTTTCAGAGTGTGCAAGGCACAACTTTGCATTACTAGCAGGTTTCCCTCCTCCTCTGGATAGCAGATATTTTTCACTCCCGAGATTATTGGATCTCCTCTCTCATCCCTAATCCTCTTCGAGGCCCTTCCTCTTTCCAATCTCTAGTTGATTGGCAACCTCTCCTTGCATTGATTTTACAAGCACAGGAGTTCTTCGCCCAGCCTCCCTTCAGCCTGCCTTTATTTCTTGAGTGTTGTGATCCCTATTCGATGAAGTACACATGAACTATTTACCTTACTGGTGCATATTGCTTAAGTTATTTGAAATAACTGTGTTGTTAAAGACATCAAAGTAGGACAATATTATTTTACTTATTTCAGTTATCTATAGGTTCTTCTTTGCATCGATCTATCTATATTAACATATTACTGCCATTAGATCTCAGTATGTGTAACAGAAGAAATTAAAGTTGCAGTAGCAGTGGGACAAATAAATGTCAGAATAATGACCATAGGAAAACTATTACCTATCTCCCACGACATAACTTCTTTGCGGAACGAGATGAAAATATCTTCTGATCTCAATTATCGAGAAGCGCCGAAGGACTGGTTTCAATGGAATCGATAGCTGTCAGTCAAGGTGAAATGAACAATAATTTGGCTGTAATGGAACCGTCAGGCGAAAGATTTTGGGTGAGAATTTTTACTTCAGTGATTAAGCATGAATAATATAAACATATATCAACATCATAGTGCGTGATGTTAGATGGCCGTTGATGACGTTAATCAAGTAACAGAAAAGAATGAATAACAGAATATTCAATATAAGATCTGACGCTCTGCCATAATTTTCATGTCTCATTCTTTAGTATTTACTCCTTGCCTCATTGCAGCGCTCTTGGGATTCAGAAGACATGTTACATCGTTTATTATTAAGTCGGCGTTTTTTTTATTTTTCACTATTAAGAAATTCTTCTGTCAAAAGTAATTCCGTGTCCCTTTCGAGCTGAGGCCTGAAATGAAATAAAAAAAAGGAAGGCGAAATTGCAAAAGGATGGGCATAACACCGGAAGTGGTAGTTCGGCGTTTTCCAACTGGGGGCTTAAGGATTCATATTAGTAGTTTATTAAGAGAATCATCTATGCACGAAGCACGACTACTTGTAAAAATGAAAGTTCAATTTAATCAA
The DNA here is from genome assembly GCF_015104395.2 of Macrobrachium nipponense. Lineage (NCBI taxonomy): Eukaryota > Metazoa > Arthropoda > Malacostraca > Decapoda > Palaemonidae > Macrobrachium > Macrobrachium nipponense. The sequence goes on along the minus strand of NC_061109.1, from coordinate 96,730,456 downwards.
AGAATTTCTGTAGTTAATAATCAATAATCCATGGAAAATCCGCATAGCGCTAACGCACAAAGTAAGTGGGCTCGTGAAAACTGAAAAAAAATGTAAGTAGGGTTCATTAAAAGGATAGAATAAAAAAAATACTATATGCCAGGCTTGATTACTACCACCATTCTGACATTTTTTCATCCTTGTATAAAAACCAATATGGAAACATCCAACTTTCTTTCAGTACTTCCGCCAATAGTTCTAATATTCAAATACACTGATTAAATATGGAAAAATATTCATCCCAGCTGAAGAATTCCAGTTTTTTTTTTTTTATCAGATTCATAAACGCTTCAAAATCAACTATACGGTTATGGTGATGATGAGAGAGAAAAATTTTTCTTCCTCGTCATTGTTATTCATGAAAAATGTAAAATAAAATTTCATTCCGCGAGTCATGAAGTTTTTCTTTGAAGTGGGGACACATAAAGCCCACTAAGCTCCAGAAATCAATCAGTCAGCGGAAGTGAAATTGAAATTCCATTACACAACGGAAACCGGCAACAGACAGAAAGCCTCGCGATCCGTCCCGCGTCAACCCCTGGCTTTAAAGAGCATTATTCCCACTCTGTATGCATTGCCAGGACTAGGCATTAACCACTGCCTTGCTTGCAGCAGATCTCCTTCCACCTTTGGCTCGCACATATTTTTCACTGCCGAGATAATTGGAATTTCCTCTCTAATCCTCTCTTCTGCAAGGCACTCCCATCTGCCAATCTCTGGTTGATTGGCAACCTCCCCCTGCATTGATTTTGCAAGCAAAAGAGAGATTCCTCGCTGCGGCTTCCTTTCGCCTAGCCTCTATTTCCTGGATTTGGCGAACGCTTTCATATGGTGTACAAAAGAAGCGTCCTGTGACTGGTTAGAGTTTTCTAAGAGGCTTGAAAATGTTGGTCGTGCAGCCTCTAATCATCCTATGTTTTTAAATTTGTTTGTATATTCATATATGTTCATGTGTGTTTATTGTAACTTAGTATGTATTTTCATAATTTATCGCCCCTACTCACTCAATTATATATTTCCTTATTTGCTTGTCTGTATAATTATCTATTATTATTCATTCATCTAAAAGTATGTAGTTTTATAAACTTGCCATCGTCTCTCCCACTCGAAATACACTAGATTCAGGTATTTCTGGAGAGACACTTACCAAGGTCATGCATTTCAACCAACATTTTCACGACGGTGATATACCACGAATGGCACCGATTTCACATCTACCTATTTTGCAAATGCAGTCGCCGAAGGGCCCAGGTGATATGCGGGTGGCCAAGATTCAAAGGAAACAAAAAAAACTAAAAAAGCGAAAAAACCATTTCATTGCGGAGGTAGTTACAGACCAGGCTGTGAATGCACATTATAAACATTTTTCCTAATTAGCACGGGAAGCATACGTGACTCACTGCTAATTAAAGAATGAATTAATCAATGGTCACGGTTTTAATTAGTGGAGCCACCTTTAATTGTAGTAAATGACCTCTCATAGGAAACGCATCAAAGTTTGTATATTTCTCCTTACGCATGCACGCGATATCGGCAATGAAACTTACTGTTTGATTGCTTTCATGCTAACTGCTGTCGAAGCAACTAAGACAATGAGCTTTCATGCATTACGACATCGCTAATACGACAACTTTTCATAATGTTTCTAACGCACACTATTTATCAGCCTTAAAGTGACTTATTTCACAAAGATGTAAATACGGCTGAAATAATAATTATTTGCGCTCTTTATTCGAGCGACGGAAGAACTTCCAACACTGATGTCATACGAGTATCCAGCATTAGTTAAATGTAATAACTACAGAAATTTCATTATTCCTGTTTGATATACTCTCTCTCTCTCTCTCTCTCTCTCTCTCTCTCTCTCTCTCTCTCTCTCTCTCTACGAATAGTTAAATGTAATAACTAAAGAAATTTCATTATTGCTGTTTGATATACTCTCTCTCTCTCTCTCTCTTCTCTCTCTCTCTCTCTCTCTCTCTCTCTCTCTCTCTCTCTCTGTGTTCATTTATCAATAAAAATTTTATTGTTGCTGTTTTATATACGGTAAGCTACTATCTCATCTCATTTTTACTAAAATATTTTCTCTCTCTCGTTCTCTCTCAATTTTGTCCGAACAGCAAAAGCAATTCTATTTAATTTTTACATTCTATCGCTCTTATATTCGAGGTACAAAATAACTTTAATTTGCTGAAGGCCATTATTTCAATAATTTTATTGATATCCTCTCTTTACTTCTATGTATCTGTCTATGTATTATTTACTGGAACAACAGCAGAGATTCCATTAACGCTTATATATATATATATATATATATATATATATATATTATATATATATATATATATATATATATATATATATATATCGAGCTACAATGTCCTTTAATATCTAATTCGCTCTACCTCGGAATTAATATATTTTCATATATGCTTAACCGAAGGGGAATTTTTTCTCGATATTAAAGGACATTGTAGCTCGATATAGGTATATGAATCACGTAATGTGATATGACTTATATATATATATATATATGTATCTATATATATATTATATATATATATCTATATATATAATATATATATATATATATATATATATCTATAGAATATATATAGATATATAGATATATATCTATATAGCTATATATAATATATATATATATAGCTATATTTATTATATATATCTAATATATATATATATATATATATATATATATATATATATATATATATATATATATATATATATATATATATAGCTATATATACCATCTATATTTTATATTTATATATATATATATATATATATATATATGTGATTATATATATATAGATAATATAGATGTATAGCTAGCTATATCATAGATATATATATATATATATATATATATATTATAGATAACACACCCTATCTATCGATATCTATATATAGATATATATATATATATCTATATATATATAATATATATATATATATAATTATATATAGATATATATATATATATATATAATATATATATATATATCTAATATTCGCCATGGTTGCTAAATATCTGGTTGGGAACTATTTTCTTGTTCGTATTTCACTGACACAATCTGGCTCTGTTTTCACAACCTGACAACTCAACCGACCTCTCCCAACAACCAATTAACGGAATACAGGTAAATACCGACGAAAGGCCAATGCACATTCCGTGTGTCACTTAATATTGAATGGCACTGTATGATCTCTTTGACGGACCAATTATTGCCAGACGCTGCCATTCAAAGATTCCGATAGTCAACAATCACGCCATTCTCGGCTTTGTTCCGGATTCGCCTTACAATCCGATTGTTTTAATTGCAGCAGCGCGTCGCATTGGATATTAGAGATGGGTGTTAGAGAGTTTGCATCTATGTCTGTTTGTGGTAAATAATATAATATTTTTTAATGCTGATACAAATACTTTATATCTCAACCCCAAATCTCTTGGGAATTTTTAAGACTAGTGATAATATTAGTCTCTTGAACATGGTAATCAAGACATCGGAGATTTTGCAGATTACAGCTTCGTCATGGGCATCACAAACGGGCCATGGTGAGGAACGTAAGTTCCAAACACCACCTACATAGCCATAGCGTCCCCCACTCCGACAAAAAATAATGCTTTGATGACTATTGCATTTTAGCCAAGACGCCAGCCGTATCAGCCCAGCTTAAAACAACCGACACCTCAGTTTCTTGTTAAGGCTTGATATTCAAACAAATATGAGTGTGGTGTTTTCAAGCATTTTAGCAATTCTGAAATTCTTTCTAGCTCTATTTCTGTTGTTATCCATCAAAATGCTCTGATGTCGAATAACTTCAATAAATTCTGAAGTCAGCGTCTCGAAATTAGCAACTCTAAAGAACCGTGAAGGTGAAACAAAAGTTCCAAATCTCCACCAGTGACCGCACGGTGCCCTATGACAACTCCCAGCCGCCAAATAAAAAGGGGCGAAGGGAAACGCTCTCCCTGATTAGGCAAAAACCATCCAGTTGTAAATTCATATAAAATATACTTTCAACTGAACGTAAGTGCACCAGAGTCAGGACCTTCATAGAAAAAAAATATATATATCACTGCTGTCATTACAGTGCCTTCAGAGGAGCAAAGGGGAAAAATGTTCACTACTTCAGTAAAAATCTTGTGGACCCAAGACTGCAATCATAAATGGAGATTTTGTTTGCATAGCTAATCATCTTTTTCTCGTCCATTTATGAGGTGAGCAAAGGGATCCTTGAATTAACTTACCCAGAGACCGGAGACATGATAATGGAATTTTTCTTCATAACTCTGACTGCCTTTGTCTACAGAGGATGTTCTAAATCTCCTTGAGGAAATGTCCACACCGAGTTTAGTAAACAAAAAACAATGGTTGATTTCCGGTGGCGTTGAACATTACCCGCTGGAATGACTAAACTCATTCGCTTCATCTGCTGTCACCATAGAAACTGATTCTAAAATCGGGTAAGATGCTCTTGCGACTCATACATATCAATCTGTCAAGGATTTTGTAATGGAATTAGACTAAGAACAGCCAATCTGCAAAAGACCAGTACTGGTGCCTCATGAACGAGAGGACTGACTACAAGAAAACACACTTCAATATTCACAATGAAACAGAAGATAAATGACTCAAAAGTACCTTTCCTTAAAAAAATTATAAAAATTAGATTCTCAAGCGTTACCAGTTAATAAAGTGATTAACATATTCCTAGATTAATTTGAGTACAAAACGTCTTCAGCAAGAATGCATTGAAAGGTGTTACACTGCGATGTTCAACAAATACCTAAGGGATAACTCTTATTGAAATCACTATTACATATACAGAAACTTCATAATATCACACTAATTTTTTATCAAATCAGAAGCTTTTCCACATTTGAACATTCTAATAGTAATTTCCTCCCAAATATTCTAGCAAATGAACATGTGATCTACAACAGATAACAATTGTATTACTAATTGAGCTCGCTGTCTCTCCTGATCATAAATAATTAACATCAACTGTATAATCTAGACCATATTTTAATGAAGTTTGACTTGAGATTTCTCGTAAATTTACATTTGAAACAGTCTCCATTACATAGAAAATACCTGGTGTCAGTCGAATCATTTCTGCCTAGTGTTACTGAAATAAACTGTCTGTCATACTAGAACTTATGATGTCACGATAGCGCACGTACGATAGCTAGCTGACGCTTTTTTTTTTCATATATTGCGGCCGCACTTTGCGGGATAAAGGAGCTAAAAGAAATGACCCTATTCCAAGAAAAAATACAAACCCTATGTTCACGGCTAGCGAAATAAACATGTAGCAGGATCATTTCAAGAACTGTTGGTTTTTTAAAAGTTACGAGGACGCATCCAGGACACACAACGATCGTAACACGAAAATAAGCAGAACAAATATAGTATAAAACAATAACATAAAAAAAAAATTATACAGTTGTTATTTAAAGGGAAAAAACTTTCAGATAAAAAGCAATAAAAATTATTTAGGAAAAAATTTTAATTGTTTATCACTACAATTCAAATTATTTCTATTCATCCGCTTACGAATAATATTATTCACTCCGTTCAATATTGTCACTAAATACATTCACCACCATTTAATTTGTTCAATATTTTCTTTTATATTTCTACGTAGTTAAAAAAAAAGAATATTCCCTCGTATCAACTCGCATTTTCATTGAAGTCAAATTACTCATTTAAAGTTTACATCAAGTTTTATTTAGTTTGACTTACTGATGCTTTTATAACAACAAATATTGTCGCCGCATCAACAAACAATTTCATTTATTTATATCTGTTAATGCTACAATACCAACATATACGATGTATACTTTTATGCTATACCGGTTCAGTTTATATTGCAATATCAATATTTTGATGGGCAAATTATATTCTACTACATCAGCATGCATTTTCCGTTGCATTCATTTACATCTACTAACTAACAACCCCTTCCCCACTCTTTTGGCACGAGTGCAATCAATTAACGATCGCCAACAATTCCCAACAGTACCATCGCTTAGCTTCTCCCTTCCGCGTTGTCATTTTACCTCAAAACCAACAGACTTTTTCCATTTTCCTCTTATCACTTGCATGTTTTACTGACACCAAAGATTCTTTGTGAACCTAAACTTAGATTATGAAAATGGCTGGGGTGAGTTTTTCATGTCATTATGATTTGTATTTATTCATATACTTTTTTACGCACACACACACAAACACAAACACACACACACACATACACACACACACACACACACACACACATATATATATATATATATATATATATATATATATATATATATATATATATATATATATATATATATATATATATATATATATATATATATATATATATATATATATATATATATATGCGTGTAAGTGTGGATGCATATCTCAATATTTTCTTATCCAGCTACAAACACGGCTGGTGACTCCTCTATCCATCTAACATAACAGGCCTCTCTCCCTGAGCGAGTAAGGGTGGTTTTTGTTCTGAAAGGAAGATTTGATGATGCCGATTATTTGAATTTTTGTTTAAGTAATTGCCTCTTTCTTTTTTAATTTCAATTTTCGTAATTCTGTAGCTACGGAATAAAACTTCAAAGTATGTTTTCATACGTTATTTTTAACGTTTTTATATATTTATTCAATACTCAACTGTTGTCTAGTCTTCTTTCATCTTTACATTTCCTAGTCTTTGATGGAAAAAGATTAGAGGTTTTGGTAATTTGGTGTCCCATTTATTTTGCATCAGAAATTTTAATGCTCTCATATTAATATTAATCACATTCTATTTGTTAAAACTACCTAAACAGGGCTCCTTATCTAACTTATAAATTCATAATAATGTAAAGGGAATAAAATTCGGCATCAGAACGCACTCATAACGAGGCAACTATACCTAACACTATCAATTTCATATGATTATGAATTACGCCTTGATATCCAGGATCAAAGCTAAAGCCTTTACCGATTCCAATTTTTTTTTTTCTCGATTTCTATAATTTAATATCTGACGTATAAAATATATGATATCATTATGGCAATAGGTGTAGTTACTGTCGCTCAGTCCCGTCTGAAATGTCCCTGATTCTGTTTATTTGTTTCAGCTGCTTATGATATACATATGCTTACTCGTAAACGCATTAGTACAATAATACATAAATCACACCAAGAAATATACGACAAAGAATGCATACGTACAAACGGGCACTTACCATTTTACATACTAGCTAACCAACCCAGCACTCCCCGGGTAATCTCTGAATGACAGCTGATAAAACTCTCTCTCTCTCTCTCTCTCTCTCTCTCTCTCTCTCTCTCTCGTTAAGATAGTTACTTCGGTTACATAGCAAAGCATTTTTTACTTCTCGCCCCCCATCCCCCCATTCCTATCGGGGCTGAACTTGGGCTTGAGGAGTATTGGGATTATCTCTAATAATCCCATCGACCTCGAAAACTAAGGATTAGACCCTAATATCTGTCGTGTTCATACTTTTACATGTCCCCTGCTTCCCAACCCTTTCCCTGTTGGGGTTGAACTTGGACTTGAAGGGCATCGGGATTGTCACAGTATATTTCAGCGACCTAGAAAACTATGGATTAGACTCTAATATCTATTGTTTTCTTCCCACCCCTTCTCACACCCCCTTCCCATCAGGGCTAAACTTGGACTTAGAGGGCATTGAAAATGTCAATATTCATCTCAGTGACTTCAAAATCTATGGATTATCCACTAATATCTGTCGTGTTCGGTTACTTTTACATGTCCCCCGCTTCCCAACCCTTTCCCTGTTGGGATTGAACTTGGACTTGAAGGGCATCAGGATTGTCACTGTATATTTCAGCGACCTAGAAAACTATGGATTAGACTCTAATATCTATTGTTTTCAGTATTTTTTACATTTCACCCCCTTCACACACCTGGCCCTTTACCTAAATCATGGTCCGATATAAATTCTGTTTTCATAACCCCAACAATTAATAAGTCACATCAATAAAATACCGAGTCTCACAGTTCTGCACGTGGGAATGTAGTGCAGAAGATAAGACATACATGATGGTATATTTGTTCAAGAATAACTCGATTTTTTGGAAAAGTGACACAAAGGTGATAAAAGAAATGTGAAAAAAATGGCTAAGGCAAAGAATGATGGTGTCTAAGGAAAGGGGTAGAACAAGTCTGTCAGTTCAAGCACTGAGCAGGTAAAATTAATATACCAAGAGCAAAAGCTGTGATACTCAGTGTATATGGTAAAGAAATGGAAAAGAACAACACCAAACGAGATTGTTTATGGATGAACCTGAATTTCTCTTAATGAGTTTTCTGAGAATATGTAAGAATGAAGGAATAAGTGATCTAAATGTACAACTATGTGATGAAAAAAGAATAGGCATGCAGAAGGATCACAGCAACCCTAACTACGGATTAAACTAGGAGGAAGAAGTTGCCAAAATGTAACAAAGTACTTGAAGTAAATAAGACTGGACAATGTCTTATATAAAACCATTTTAGAAAACAACTTGAATTTTGGAACAGCATCATGTTCATAAGCACACATGCGTCTTAGCACACAGCAGCTAGAAGAGAAAGTTGATGATGTAATAATGACAAGAATATTGACTGAAGGTAAATCTAATAACTTTTTAGCAATTATATAAGAATAGTGACTGTATGTAAAATTGATAACCTTTTAGTTAAAGAGAAAGTCGAATAGTAAGCTCAAAAAATATTGGTTGAAAATGTAATGAAGAAGAGTCAATTTAATAAGAAGGAATTAAAAACAGCATGTAAGAAGAAAACGGATTCAGTTTGTAGTCGGGCTGAAGAAACAGAAACTATGGCTGAAGTTGGGATGCAGAAATAAGATTGTAGATGCAACTGTATGACAAAAGGGATCATAAGACAGCTAAATAAGACGGTGAAAAGAGTCATGACTCGTGAAAGAAAGAAACAAAGGGCATGCAATATAAGCATGTACTGTACAAAAAGAAAACTATGTTCTATAAGGACGTAACTGATGAGAGATAGGTTAAAATCACGATAGATCAAAAGATACAAGATGCAAATGAAGAGAAGCTGTCTGAAGAGAATGTCAGTGTTACGTCGATGGAGTGAATAGTTTGATGAATTATGAAATATGGGGACTGAAGATCGGCAGAGTTGAATGATACAAGAATTAAAAGGGATTGTGTGAGTAAAAGAATGATTATGGAACAGACTGTTGGGGATTTAAGGAGAGCTATCAGGAGGTACAAGAATGGGAAGACCCAAAGAGTTGATGGGTTCATAATTGAGATGCCCTCGTGTTGGGAATAATGTGAGAAATCAGAGAAAGGCCAATGTATGTAAGTGCAAGGTTTCGAGGGAGAAGAAAACTGGTTGTGATTAATGTCGAGTAGCTTATGTTTGCAGACGATTCTTCACTGATTTGGGACAGTGGAGATAAACCGCAGAAACCAGTGATAATGATTTTCTTCTAAAGAGGAGAAAGTTGAAAATGAATATCGGCAAGTGGGAAGTTAAGGGTAAATGAAAAATTAATAGATCGAACAATTAATTTGAATTTGGATAGTGGAAGAGTGACAATTGTGTAATGGTATAGATATTCCAGAGAAAATGCGGTGGATAGTGAGATAAAAGGTGGTTGCTAGGAAGGTAACAAGGAGTGATCAAGAAACTGGGAAGAGAACAAAGGTGTCAATGTAAGAAGGGACTGCTGAGCTAACTTTGAATGACGAATAAAAATAAAACCCCTCTATATAAAGAAAACTCCTTAACCTAAAAAAGGTTAATCAGAATCTGAAGCGATTACAAATAAAATGTTGCGTCGCTGTGATAATTTAACTGCATGGAAGTCCAAAGTGCAAGGGTATGACTGAAGGAATGTCTCCATCAGAATGGGTAAAATGGAAAAGGTAATAATTGGAGCGGTAACAATCACTACGAAATAACAAACTGACAAAGAAGCAGCAATGTTGGTGTAGATAAAGTGGAAGTCTGTGGCTCCAATGTTAGCTATAAAAAAAAAGTTGAGAGTGAAGTTTGAACGTGGAAGGAAAATGATGTAAAATGACATACGAGAACCTACATGAATTTATGACAAATTAATACAGAGACTAGTAAAAGACTTTGAAAGTACTCGTAAGAAGATAATTGGTAAAAGAGTATGAAAGTGCTTGTAAGAGGAGAACTTCGTAAATAAATATTAGCGAGAGGGAAGTTACAATAATGGGTGGCAGCCAGAAAATGTAATACTGACGCTGGAATTCTGAAGAATTGAAAGTTGCGAAGTCAGGAAAAAAAGAGGTGTTGAGTCAATCAGAGGCAATTGCAGCCATCTAGCGATTACAAAAGTGAAAAGAGCGAGTTGGAGTGGCTGGACAGCCAAAATAAATGAGATTAAATGCAAGAATCAAAAGGTGAAATTGGTAGAAGACTCCAAATCTGCAATATGACGTAGTAATCAGAGATGTTGGAGAAAAAGATGGAAGGAAGGGAGTAGGAATGAAGGTAAAGTGATAAGCCTAAAACGAGGTCTCACGTACGGGCCTAAGGGACGCTACAAATACCCTTTAGTAAATTTAGGCTACATTGCACAACGTGAGGTGCACTGCCGGGCATACTCCCTTACTTGGGAAAGGCAAGGGACGTAGCATGAACTCTACACGGAATTGGAATAAGAGGGGAATGACTGTGGAAGCAAAGGTATTGACTGATGATAGGATAGTGAAGCTATAAGTCTTCGTGAGTCCGACGCGGGATGCTTAAACAGTGTATACACAATCTATTAGTGAATGGTTCATTGGGAGAAAAAAAGAATTCTACCTTCTGCCACCTGCAAAACAAAGGGGGAAAAACACTACCCAGTTGGAGACCATACTCATATAATGGCTATTAAAACGTAGCCGACTAGGAAGTATGTTAATCAGAAATTCTTGCCTTTATGTGCGCACATAAGCAAGGTATTTCACAAACAGCTGAACAAAATTTGATGAAACTACGTATAAATATTCAACATATGACTCTCTGGCAATAATCAATTTTAGAAAAGATATCTTCTACAACTAAGTTATTTTGGGGTTACCTAATGAAATAAATGACAAATTTGTATAAAATTTTCGTGTGCATTTTTTAAAAATATCCTAACAACAAAAGGCAAACACGCACAGGCAATGTTATCGCATTGCAATACTGCTGGAGATGGCATTAACTCTTCAAACACGTCATGTAAAAAAGGAACCACTGCATGAGGAAAAAACAATAAATCTTGAAAAAGAACAAGAAAATAAAGGAAACGAGGAAATATTTCAATAATATGATGAAAGAAAAAGTCGTAGAATAAAAAGAATTTCAGAGATCGGAAAGAAAATAACGAACAAAAAAGAAAATAGCGAACAAAACGAAAGCATTTCAGTAAATTAAATAACCATGAGCAGAAAACATCCATGAAACAAAGCCACTAAGCACACTAAAAAAACAACCCACAGTACAAGTGAAAAAAGATAAAAACTTTTACATGCATTAAGGATGCCCCATTTACCCTGCTACTTTAAGCATCAACCCTGAAAACAGAAAAAAAATTATAATTAAATGAATATTGCCGGGCGAGGTGTGCATGTTTAATGCGCTCTGGCGAGAGAAGTGTAATTCGAATTTGTGCCATTCTATGCGAGCAGAATTTAAATCGCGTTAACCATTTATTACAATCGTCCATTTGCATGGCAAGGCCCAATTTCTTTCGTAGATGGCGCCTGCTGTAATAAGCTGGAAGAGGAGAGGGATTCATAAACAATTCTTTTGGGATGCTCAGAATAGTTCTAGTTTTCATGATAGAAAACATAGGCTGGCGCATCCTGTTAGGACGATTCCTTAATAGGATTGGCATTGCTATATTGCAACCACTATTACTACTACGAATAATAACAGTTTATTTTAGTATCATACCTCTTTGGTATTTTTGTGTCGATGAATTCACGTAAAAATAAAATCTTGTAAATACAAAACCACCCAAACAATCAAACGCATATAGATACATACGCACGCACACGCACGCGCACACACACATATATACAAATACATATATATTATATATATATATATATATATATATATATATATATATATATATATATATATATATATATATATATATATATACGTGTGTACGCATGAGTGATGAATAAATACTGAAAATCATTTTGATTCAAACACTTCCTTATCATTTAAGAAAAAAATTAATCTTTTCCAAAATATGTAGGTAAGGCATGTACTGTCGTGAGCCCTGACTTCATAAATTCACTACAAATCGAACTTCTATTTTTTTTATGTGGACATTTTCCTTCGCACGTAACGTAGTGCCTCGGGACTGTCGTGAGACTTTTATGTCCAACTATTGATGTTGGTCGATGTTTCTGTTTGTGTCTGTTCGTTCCCTTCCTTCACTGATGGTTAACAATTCAATTTTTTTTTTTTTTTTTGGTTCATTTTATGATAAAAAGACTTTAAACTATACATTCTGAAAATGACATGGTATTTTACTCAGTTAAATTTAATGTACATTTCTCTCTATAAACATTCATATGCATGCACAATCACTCTTTATTAAGAAAATTAATTTCTTTACTATATAATACTGACATTTATTGGTTGCTGTTTACCTACGAGCAGAAACGAGTTGACTCGGCAAAGGTACAAAAGTTTTTTGTACTTCGGTAAAGAGAGAGAGAGAGAGAGAGAGAGAGAGAGAGAGAGAGAGAGAGAGAGAGAGAACATAAAAGCGTGATAAAGCAAATGCTACGTCTCCCGGAACACAATTGACGAGTGCTTAACATAAAAGACTACGGTCAAAAAGCATTTGATAAGACTGAAAAAGACCCCCATTTTCTCAGAGGCTCCCAATAAGATATTGAATCTCAATGCTCAATAGATCTCGCTGACAGAAAGATCGAGAGAGAGAGAGAGAGAGAGAGAGAGAGAGAGAGAGAGAGAGAGAGAGAGAGAGAGAGAGAGAGAGAGGAAGTCCCTACTTCGAGTATTCGTGATCTTTTCCTTTGAATTTTCATTTGATACCTTTTCGGTTCTTATGCTAACGAATTCAGCAAGACTTCCAAGAAGAGAAAGAGAGAGAGAGAGAGAGAGAGAGAGAGAGAGAGAGAGAGAGAGAGAGAGAGAGAGAGAGAGCACTTATATTATTGGTAAGAAAGAGAAAGAGAGATAAAGTTAGTTAGATGAGAAAATCCATTCCAAATGTTTTTGAGAATAAATATGACCACCCTAACATTTCACTACTTGTTTTAGCTTTACTTCTCTCTGCAAACTTTCATTCTACCTCTTGTTCTAACTGCTCCACAGTCTACATGATGCTGGTGACGCAGCCATCATCTGCCCTCTTCCTATTTTAGCGGTGTTTTGTTCCTTCACCTGCATTTTTCCGCTTCTTAATTACTCATATTACCCTTTCTAGCTCACCTGCTCTTCATTCATCTGTAGATGATTCAAATATCTTTTTCTCCCCTTTCTTCACTTTTCAGCTATCCGTAAATGCTTGCACTCAGCAATGTACTGAGTGATTGACACCCCGCCCCCCCGCTGATGACATAAAACTTGAGTTGTTAAACTGGTAAAAAGAAAAGTACTTTGCCTAGATGTGTTAAATCCGTTTCTGTATTACATTTCCTAAAGTCTTCTACTATCATTATTATCTGTTCCAGTGTGGAATGAAGATCTCACTTCACAAAAATGTCTTCTGACTTTGCCTCTCCTCTCCATAGAACTGTCATCACAGTCACAGCGTTTATTCAAGGATGGTACTCATCCTTCTTCCTTTCATTCATTTGTGTCCAGCAAATGATGACCTCGGTTTCGTCTCTGTGGGTCCTCTTTTGGCCACTGTTCTATTACGCTGAAGGAGAGAGAGTGACTGCTTTTATATCTGGCATATGGAAATTACTATTAGAAAAAGGGATATATCAATTTTTAATTTCCCTGCTACTTATAAGAAACTATTCCATAAAGTAGCAGCAAAAACATGTTCCAAAATGAAATGACTAAAATACTTGTTCCAAAGCTAACTGCAATAAAACCCATTCCGAAATGAAGTGCAACAGATAAGCAAAGGACGCTGATATCCCGAATTATAAAGCAACTGATATACAATACAACATACAGAGGTTGTCAAGATTTCTATGAAACACTTGCTTACAAAGTATGTCAGTGTCACTTACTATTTCTGACCTCAATTGCTCTCACTAACTAACTCGCTACCATTTATAGTACCCCGTATTACAAAAGACCATATCCATAATAGCAATCTGTTATGGGCCTTCCTAGACAGCACGAATGTAAACATCATGATTCCATAAAAATGTATATTATAAAAATATACTTATTTTATGAAACTGTGAAGAATGATATATTACTTAGATATGGCTAGAACCTCAGTTACTGCTGTTTTAACACTCTAGATTATATTAAGTCATTACGTAAAAATTATCTTTATTCAACAATAAGCATGAGGAGAAAAACTGAGGAGACAAAGAAAAAGTACAGGAAAGTTCAAAGGAGAGGCCAATTTATTTCTTCTGGGGACCTATAATCATAATGCACAGAGTTTGGGACCTATAAGTAAAATGCATTTAGTTTTAATGTATGTAATCTGGTAGCTATGTTCTAGAAAAGTCCCATTTGACTAGAAACGCGCAAGGCACTATTCTTGCTTGCTGCACAAGATGAGATTTGGAGAACATCTCCTCATCTTATATTCACTAAATCTGAGCACATTAATCTTAATGACATGGCCACTGTTTCTTGAATCTTTCAAAGTCTGTGAACAAACTTTCATCAAAAGTTACCAACACCAGTCCGACATCATACACACAGTCAACTCGCCACACCAACAACAATCAATTGGCAATTCTTTTCACATCACAAATATTTTCATAATTTCACAAAAAGTTCTGAATTCTACTGAATGGTTGTTCATACTGATATCCCAGCCGATTTGTGTAAGTTTCTGACTGACAGAGAAGTCTACTAAGCGTAAGTAGAAACCAGTTGTATCATACTGTTTTGAATGCGGAAACGACGAATAATGGACGTTAATAACAGACCAAGAAGAGAGCGTACATCACTGTAATTGGGCAATTTCCGAGAAGGTTATAATAATTCCAGGTAAAGGTAGGAACGAGGGTATGTTGTTGATTTACTAAAGCATTAAATTGCAGGATTTATATGTGATCTTGGTATATATATTCAAGAATGTACAGTCGTTATATAGTGAAGAGCTCTCTCATGGCCTTTACAATCGATGGCTGGCTAACTTACCTGCTGCAAGTAAGTTGTTACATTTTACAAAAATTGAAAATTACTTTGGAAACATATACACGTGCATGTATGTAGGTATGTATGTATGCGTAAGGAGGTTTTATTTAGATAAAAATACGGAAACTTACTTAATATTGGTATCTGAGCTGGATAATAACCAATGAAATAGTAAACAGCTCCAAATAGAGTGTTGTGATCACAGCAAAATTAATACCTAATGTTTAGCGAATAAGATTAAAGATAACGTTAGACATTTCTTATTCTGAATGACTGCGTAAATGTAATGCCCTATACCACGTTCTTTTTTTATTAATGGGAAGTGAACTTCTTTACGACATGTAGCCGTCTTCCAGAGCAGAGGGTGGTTTCAAAGAAGAAAACGACACAATTATAAAGGAAACCAGGAGCTCTTAACCATTAGGTACAATCAGCAAGATGCCGATGTCACCGTTTATAATTCATGTCAGCGCTTTTAGCCGAAGCCTTCTACACCAACGGGGAAATCTCGTTTTCTTGGCGGTAATCAGCCGTCAGCCTTGTAACGCCCGTTACGCCTGACTGAAATGTCGCCTGCTATGATAATTCCACCGGTTTGCATAATTGGCTTTCTACATCAATAGGAAGGTCTCAGGGATTTGGTCTTGCCATGAGAGATTCCTCGGTTTGAGTGATGAATGAAAATGGATAAGGAAATGTAAGATGTGCTGTTACGTACATCATACAGTTAGAAACTGACAAGAATGATGAGAGATCTCGCAGATAAGCTAAGCGAAAAGAAATTTTTGAAATTCGAAACAGGATATGAAACGACGAATCTCACCTTTCAGAACTTTTATCGCAATAAGCAAAAACCAACGATGTCGTCGTTCCAGCAAGTTATCTGGATTCTTGTACGGGGTATTTAACATTTATTTTCTATGTTGCCGTGAAACTTGAACCTTTTGCAAGTAGGTTAAAGTGATGTCAAACAAATGCAAATACGACAAATATCAATTTGGCCACAACACTGTCAATGTGTGTGTGTGTTTCTATCGTTCTATTCTTCTTAGGGAAATCAAATGATCTCTGATTCTAGTATATTTATGTGTGTATATATTAATATAGTAGATATAAATATATTATATGTGTATATATAAATATATATATATTTATATATATATATATATATATATATATATATATATAATATATATATATATATTCACGCACACACACACACACACACACATATATATATATATATATATATATACATATATATATGTTTGTTTCTATAGTCCCATACTGTTGTATAGAAATAAATTATTTCTGGTTACAGTATAATCAATTCAAGCAGCCATTCCCCGTGAATCACAACGTTTACACCATTCCACGCCTATAGCGCATTTCTATTTTCTGTGTAATAAAGTTCTATACAGTAATTGTAACTTTTAAAGAGAGAGAGAGAGAGAGAGAGAGAGAGAGAGAGAGCAGGCAATAAGGAAATCGGTTTGGTGGCAAACACGGCAATCACCGATGAATCACGAGTTTTCAAAACGAGAATAATGCACCTGTGAAATACATCTGACGTATCAAGGAATAAGAAAGGTAGCGTGCAATAACTGTGATCTATCTATTCGCCAACACCGAGACATCTGCAGATGGTAAACATCACATTTTTCCTAAATTGCAGACATACTCTATCAAGTTCACAGGCTTGGCGCGGCCTCGTTTCATTGCATTGCAGGGTATTTTAAAATTTCTTCAAGCAAACTGTGTCCGTTGCATACTGGATGCTCCTTCAGCAAGCAGCGGCCGACCTCGGTCAGTGAATAACTTCTGGGTGCCTTCACTACAACGAGAGATACATTAGCTCTTAGAATTAATGACAATCCATTCAAGAAATTGTTACGGTTACTTTATATCGATTTCTGTTAAGGTCGTGCTTTAGCAAATATAAAGGAGAAGCCTGAATGCTATTCAGGAAAAAAAGGACAAAACAAAAACCAAAATAGTCCCCATTTGTAGGCCGTTAGTTCGCAAACATACGAGTACAGTAAATGTGTCAAACAACTAGACATTCTGACGGGACGTTAAACAATGCACTTCATTCGCGCCATGAAGCAGTGTCAAATACCGAGGCGCTGGGAGCGCTCTCACCGGCTGCTGTTTCGCTATTGATTCCTTCGGGGATATATAAATCTAAGTTTAATTAGAAACTGATTCAGAATGAACGGGGCTGCCTTTGAAGGTTACTGAAGGGATAAAGTGGATAAGTATGCACCTGTATGCCCTCTTGGACGTTGAATATTCAAAGAGGATTGGCTCAATTATTCATCTCTCTCCTCTCTCTCTCTCTCTCTCTCTCTCTCTCTCTCTCTCTTATGTCTTCTTCTACTTCTTCTTCCATCGCTCTTTATTCTGAACTCAACCTCTCCTTGTCCAGATCTCCCTCGCTCTCCACATGCGTTATTCTCACAGTATGTAACGTCTGTCTTCTTGTTTGTCTGGATTTGTCTCGATCCTAACGCAAATAATTTAAATATGAATTGATGAAGATGAGACATCAAACAACAATTACATAAACACTGCAAAAACATAAATGTGTAAAGTGGGCATTTGTGTAAAAGAGAGAGAGAGAGAGAGAGAGAAATATTCAGACACGGCAAATTCATGACATTAGTACCAGATTAAGTAAGGCTTCTGACATTACTTAATAACTCATGAACATTCCTTGGCTCTTCATGCCTCCAAATCGTTCTCCTGACCTTCCTCCTCTCACCCACCCTGCTACTCAATTCTCTCTCTCTCTCTCTCTCTCTCTCTCTCTCTCTCTCTCTCTCTCTCTCTCTCTCTTCGTAATTCCGAAGCTTCATAAGCTTTAACTTCATAGCACAAGAAGGGTATTCCAGGAGATTACGATACAGTTTCAGCAATGTTCGTAGGGCTTCTTGCAATCTAAAGATATAAAAAAGGACAACGTCGTTTCGTGCACTATCTAGTTATGAGGACAAAAAGCAACCATTAACAGCAGCACCTCTTCACGATGTGAACACTATTATGGGTTATATGAGTGCATAATTAGGTAGATAAGTATCATTCTTTTCGTTATGCGTGACGACGAGATCGACAATATGACGCACGAAATTATTAACGACTAAAGGATAGAGACAATGGAAAGTGAAAGAGAGATAATGAGGTCTTGCTATACGCCTTATAATCAGTTGTGTATTTTCTACGGGTGAATTTATTAAGGAAAGACACAGACCTTTATGTACCTTTCAAAATTCTCTCCACATTCTCAAATTCTTAGCGAACTAATTTAGTTGAGAAAGAGTACCTGGAGGGGTTACATAAAGTGAGGATTTAAATATCGAGGCATAACAAGGGACAGTCGCTCTTCAGTTGAAAGACGCTACCATGAGTTTGAATGATTCTTGAAGATATCAGGCAAAAATAGTCTCATGCGATGCGGCCAAAATCATATCAGGTTTTGTGGTGAACAACTATTTTTTCCATCGTCACTCTACTTATCATGCTTGAAAAAGCCTCTCGGTTTTATCAAAGGCTTTGTCTCTTGGGGGAAATGTAGGATATCGCTGAAGCAAAGTCAATTTAAGTGAAGACCCACTGAGAAAAGCGAATGGAAGCAATGAATAATGCAAAAATCATAAAAAAAAGCGCGATCTTTAACCAGACTGTCGATAAAGATGCAAATACCAGCCTTGCATTTTCCATTTTATTTGCTGAGTCGCAGACCCAATAGGAAGGGAACCAAAAGACCTCATCAAGGTCAGGAAAGTGGGAATCAGAAGAATGAAGGAAGGAGAACCTCCGAAGGCAGGATATATAAGAATCTAGAAAAAAAACAGATGTAGATTATTTAGTGCTTTGAATACAGGAAAAGAAAAAGTAACCGCTAAATATGTGTGAATGACAACTGCAATTGATCATAACACTATGCAAAGAGTAGTTAGCAACATTAATAAATGCATAATACCCAGAATAAAAAAAAGGTAAACTTCATACCTTAATAATCGACTCTAATGACAAAAGCAACGAAAATAGCAATAGCTGTAATTATTTTCCCAATACTTTTAGAAATCATTTATCCTTTAAACACTTAATGAAGACGACGGGTTAGAATGCGAGGGCTTCCTTCTTAAGGCTGCCCTGCTTAAGAAGAGGGAGGATTTGGATGCTCAAGAAATATAACTTTAAGGTCACTTCTCGATAAGGAGACAAAAAAAAAAAATGCGCGCACATATACATTCCTACTTTCCAAAGACCATCCAGGACAGACCGTAAACCTGAGCAAAGTTATCAAAATCCTTATCAAACTCCATCTAAAAATCCATTCCCATCAACACTGCAGCCTGAAATTAACAACCCCCCCCCCCCCCGCCCCCCCGCCCCCGCCCCCAGTGCCAGGCGCCCACCCAGTAACCTTAACAGACAGACTGCTGTACGCTCTCGTATATCCGAATAAACGACATGCGAACATTTTCACGCTCGAACAATACAGGAGATTTACATTCAAGACAGAATACCTACAGGACAGATATTTGTTCATAATAGCTGTGGCACTCCGGAATCATACTGGGTTGGTCTCATGACATAGACTTAATACGTAATTACACACACGTATTCAGACATGCTTAATCAACACACACACATATGTGTGTGTGTGTGCACAACAGTGAATTAGTATTCTTATGCACTATATGGCTGCATTTTAAAGACTTGCATGCATGTAAGAATTCTAGGAACAGATTTGAAAGATGTGAAGACTTCATCATATAATTGTCTATAAAATACATAAGAAAGGAAGTTATTCTTATATATCTTCAAAACTCACGATAAATGAATACAGATCCTAAACAAGAACTTGTAACCTACCTATACAGCGTACAAAAGTATATACATTAATACTTAAAGGTAATGAGCCTGACATTTTTATCTTTAGGGTTTCATATAAGATATGATGTCTCAGTCATACTTCCTGTAAGAAATGAACTCACTGAGAGCATATGCTACTGAGAAATTATCATTTTTTATGGCATCATCATATCATAAACCTTCCAAAAGATTTTAATTGATACGTTTATAAGAAATCTAAGTAACGTTTGGGTAACTACGAAAGCATTTTTTGTTTCGAATTGCTAATGATGAACTCTACGTTATTAAATATAATATTACAAGTGTTGCATAAATTCATAGCAGTTTACAGACCGACTGTTTAGCTGTATCTAACGTTGCAATATCAAAGACCTACATATAAACACACACACGCAGAGACGCACTGTCAATATGACATTACTTTAAAAAATCAAATGGGCTATAATCGTAAAATTAAGAGAGAATGCAACCACACCAAAGAAAAACAAAACCAAATCTAATCTAATTGTACCTGGGGTGAGGGCATAATTGCCTATAAATAAAGAAAACAAGGTAGGCTCGACTCACGGCACTGTCGGCACCCAGGAAAGATTCAAGCCAACGCTCTAAGTGGTGGTGATATTAAAGCTAATCAGTTTTCAGAGTATAATTGCTTAATGTCCATGAATAGGAAAAGGCAGAAAAAAAAGAGTAACTGAACACGACACACAGCAGAGCGCATAGCATCCATAAAGTCCGATGAATACCTTTCATCTGAGATCTCTCATCTCGTGGTGAGAAATTAATTATGACGCGGCGAAATAAGAGCGGGGTGAAGAGGTGAGGAGCACGAAGTGACATAAGAAAAACGGCCGGTATAATGGAAATTCACTCCGAATGTAATTTCAATAGCCACAGGTATTAATTGGGAATGACACTTCAATTCGCTTCGCTGCTAAAAATATAAATGCCGAATTATGTAAGGAATAGATGAAAGTTATGATTTCCCATTATATTATATATATATATATATATATATATATATATATATTATATATATATATATATGATATATATAGATATATATATATATATATATATATATATATATATATATATATATAGTTTATGTGTGAGAATGATTCAGTTGTACACATATTCTATTGCCAAAGATATGAATACACTTGAGAAATAATTGCAGGAATTATTCCAGGAATTTTTATATTCTTCTGGAATAAATGCAACACAGCAAAAAATATCCCTAAGATATTATTCAAAATGAATAAACGAAAATGACAACTTTAAAATAACCGAGAATGATTCATAAACGTATTGGAGAGCAGAATTTGAAGTATTATGAATGAAAGAAATAAAAGGCAATGTTGCAGATGTCTCTGGCGGAAGAATAATTTATGTTTGACGGCGCTCCTTCCTGAATTACATCATAATGACATTGGATGAAAGGACAGGTAGACGTTCCACAATATTCAAGTAATTTTCCCAAGCTTTTATTTTGGTTGTTAGTTTGGTTGTTTTGCTATTAAAAAAAAGCGATCACTTGTTTTAGAAAAATTTTAATATAAAGACCTCAGAAAAGGTTAAGTTTACATTGCCATGTCCTTCCTGTATACCGTCTAATTTTAGACTTAATACGCCAGACTGATAAAAATAGGCACCTTTTCCTATACTTTTCATACAGATACGTCTTGGGTAGTTGATTGGATTAAGAGATGATGGGTAGCGCGTTACTCAGTAGAACGAGCCCCTTTTAGGAACGTAGTCTAATCGTAAGGCTAATAATATGATATGTGGAACGAAATAAGATGGGGACGAAAATGAAGCAGATAAATAATCGCGTCATAACAGAGGCTGAAACTGATGAGTTCTAAATTTGTTTATTATATTTAACCAGGGGAAATAATTGTTGGCAAAAAACTAATTAGTTTTACTGATGTGTCCTATACTTAATCGTTAACATCCTGCAGCATAATGCGTTATGAATAATAAATGATATGATCAAATTAAGTCAATTGGCGTGGCGGATTCATGTAAAAAAAAAAAAAAAAAAAATTCCCTTAGGATTTTCCAAGCACAAAGCGTTCTCTAGAGACGAGCATGAGACAGGTTTAATCAGGTATTCTCACTCCAGAGATTTGTCTTTTCATATAACTTTGTTGCAGCTAACGCTAAGGTAAAAGAAAAACAACTACAAATCTTAACACCTGAACCGTAAGTAACGAGAAAGTGCCTCTCTGCTTTCTTTTGCTTTAACTGTTAAGGATCACCTCATTACGGAGGAAGTTACATATAAACAATTTTGACTTCGGCTGTTCACGTTCTGATTGCAGTAAAACTGTTTATATAAATATGGCTACCACAAATCTTGCTATTGTATTATTTTCGGAAATAGTATAATGTACTGACCAAGAAGACAAACTTGTCAAGGTAGCATCCCAATGTTACTTAACCTAACAGTATATAAACCAAGGTTGAGGTGTGTACTAAACCACGGTCATAACTCCCTGTAAATACAACAATAATTACCATTCTATCTCTCTTTTTATTGCTGAAATAGATTCAACACTGATCTAGCTGTCTCCCTTGGCCTACATAATACATCATGTGCTCACACAGACAAACGTACACACAGATGCGCTCACACACAAACACGGGAATCAAAGGTAGAGTAATGGGTTTGCATTCCTAAAAGTTTAAGGATCTAACAATAACAATTTCAGTAGCTGTAGTTGTTGTTGTTGTAGTGGTACCAGTAAGACGCTAACCATAACGGTAAATGATGATGCATGTTACAGAGAGCAGGAGACACGTCTACTCAGCGACAAAACATGGTAGGTACCTGTTATAAGGCAACCTTACCTTATAATAATTTTAGCAGTGCATAGAGAAAATTTACATCAGTGTTACGGAGAACCCTTAAAAAATTATTAGCAGTGTTCGGAGATTATTAACTTAAACTTTTCATTTTATTAACTCATATAAGTATCATATGTCTATTTGCTTCCTCGCATGTCAAGAACTGCAGAAATTCTTCTCATTTGGCGGGTTATCTAATATAATGAAAATAAAACAAATTTCAACCTTTCTAATTAAAATGTTAAAATGAAATTACGAAATGAAGCATTTCAAATTCCAAAGTTTTATTTCGGACAGAAATGGCCTTTATCGGCAATATTTTAGGATGAGGACGCTTAAACACACACACATACACACACATATATGTGCACATAAATATAGGTATATTTTATATAAATAATCTACACGTTCAAACGCATCACAGAAGACAAGCGCAGGAACACTCCCAGATTCCGTACGTGCTTTTTCAACATTTCTTGACCCTTGGTCACATCATCAAAACATGAAAAAAAATTAACATTTACAAAAGACTGTCCTGAGTATAATTTAAAATGCTCGTACAAATTATTTAAATTAAAATTGGGAAAACAGTTGGACTTAAATAATCCCTTATACTTGAACACATTTACACTCTGAAACTTAAAAATGAATTTAAAATGACCTTTACATACTCTAAAACTGAATAAAAAAAGAATTTAAAATTTGGGAAACGGCACAAAACGCATTCTTTGTGATAAGAGTAGAAAACACACTAAAAGATACATAAAAACTAAACAAGAAGGGGAACAAATACAACGGAAAAGTCAAGTTAAGCTATGTACAGGGGAACAACCGATGACTGATAGTTAAGTGTACTAGGAAACATTCTTTGTATGTTAATGCTCTCGAGTCGAAGCAGTTCTCCGGGTTCCTTGGCTTGGCCACTGACTTTAAAGTAGCCATATTTCATAGGTATCTTGCAACTTTTGGCATGCTATTTTATATTAGAAAATGCAAAATGAATTAATAGTATACAATTGGCAAATTAAAAACACACTGGGTTCATTTTTCCAAGAAAGAGGACTCTGAACTCATTAAGAATGTGGCATAATGTGAAGATATCGTGGTTAAACCGGATAGAGGTACAGGGGCAGTTACTTAAGGTACAGGGGCAATTACTTAAGATAAAAATGATTATCTTAATAAAATGAATGCCATGCTCGAGGATTCCATCAAATTCAACAAAACTGGACAACCGATTAAAATATCTACCAGATAGAAGATAAGATTAATAGGTATTTACGATATATATATATATATATATATATATATATTATATATATATATATATATATATACACATATATATATATATATGTATGTATATATCATATATGTATATATATATGTATATATATATATATATATATATACATATATATATATATCATACACCAAGACATTGTATACTCGCAATTATTATGCCACAAAAGACGTTTAATATCCAATTCTTAATACCGTAATATTTGTGAATATAAAAATATATCACCTAGCATGTGACCGAATTCATAAATAGCCACGTGCTACAACCTACCAATCAGGTGGATTGATATCGATTTTACGTACAAAATCTGAATTCAACAGGCATATGTACATCAGCGTCATTATCAACTTACATCTCTCTTGATAGCTCAAAGGCCAAAGGTCACTCTAAGTCGTTGCTTCCAACCACGAAGCAGTTCGAATCCCGATGGTGACGGAGCACTTATTACCAAAAATTCCCGTAGGGTGCAAGTTACCCCCCGAAATATATTGCAAAGGATATTAAACGACATTTTTGGTTCAATGCTTGTAAATATAAAACAATGTCAAGATGCAAATAATAAAAATTCATAATTAGCCACGAGCAACAATCTTAACAGTCAGGTGTCATCGTGGAGTTGATAGCCGATTCCTAATACAAAACCTGAATTCGAAATGTATATTTAGAACAAAGTCGACATCAACTCATACCTCTCTCGCTATTTCCAGCCAGGCGGCAGTTCGAATCCCAGTGGTGAAAAAGCACGTAGCCTATTGATTATAATTCCCTATGGGTGTAAGTTATTCCCAAGACATAGTGAATTAGATATTAAATTATATCTGTGGCCTAATATTTGTAAATGCATATACATATATACATATAAATACACGCCAACAGACACACACATACATATATCTATATATAACAAAATGTTAAAAAACAAAAGTAATGTATTGAACAAAATCAAAATTGATTCATACATCAAAAGGAAGGAAATGTTACTTTCAGGCAGACGAGTTGGGTTGAATAAAGGAAAATCAAAGCACAATATCACGTAACGGAAGGCGACCACAAACGAAACCGGAACGGGCCGTGTGCCATCTGCTGACAGATTTGATTGGTGTCAAATTGTTGCTCTTTTGCTTCGGAGAAAAACCATGAAAAACAAAAGCCCGAGTGAGATACCTGACTGATAACAGTTTCATAACATTATAGGACTGACTGACAATAGACGAGTTGCAGAGCGCAATTAGCAAAAAAAAAAAAAATAAAATAAAAAAAACCGTGAATGTGAGAGAGAGAGAGAGAGAGAGAGAGAGAGAGAGAGAGAGAGAGAGAGAGAGATTCCTAAAACTGGAGATATAACTGGCAAGAATGAAAGTGTTTGAGAATGGGAAAATGAATGAGCATGGTGTTTATGGGACAAGATATAATGAATAACATAATTACTCCACCAGAAGCAACATTTAACTGTAATAAATACGCGGATAATCCCAATCCTGAATATTTGACAAAGGGCAGTAAAAGGCGTAAGTAGTACTGAGAAAATGCGTATTTTGAAAAAAGTAAAAAGTACTGTTAGCGACTGTTTTAAATAATTATGAAAAGGAAATGAAAAACTGAAAGTATATGTAAATGACTAAGTATCATCTATATTCATCAATGACAACAGAACACGAATAACTATTAGTAACTTGCTGCATACAAAGTGGTAGCATTTAATAATATATGTGCCAGTATGACAGTACATTCAAGCTACAAACGGTTCGACACGTATTTGCACCTGAAAGGTGTTTGTAGGTAGGGTCCTAATCTCGCTAGTGACATCACATTAGAAAATGTATTAAATGCACCAAAAAAGACATCTTATGTTAAAAAATTACAACACAATAAAACTTTAGTAATGTGTTATTCACAATGTGATAATAATAATTTCAGATATATTCCCATCTACGCAAGAATTTTGCAGTTATTGTAGCTTTCAAAAACAATTAAATAGGTGCTTATGAACTTGCCCGATAAAACAAAAGGATGTTTATACTAGATTCCATTTAAGTCTTGCGATGAAGTTTATATTTATCAAACTGGAAAATATATAAGTAAAGAAAATAAATCATCATAAAAAATGTGAAAGTAAAGCACAGGTGAATAGTAGATTTTCAGTCAGCTGAAAAGAGGCAAAAAAAAAGCAAAGAAAAAAAAAGCCAATTTATTCTAATATTCGACTACAAATAAACATCACTGAGGCTAGCTTTATAAAAGGCCTCAAACTATGTTCAGACACAAAGTACACGGCGTGAGTATACGTGAGGTCAAATATGGTATCCCCGTTGTACATTATTAAGCATTAGACACTGAAAACCTATTTCATAAAACTTACACGTGTATATATATATATATATATATATATATATATATGTGTGTGTGTGTGTGTGTGTGTGTGTGTGTGTGTGTGTGTGTGTGTGTATATCTCATAAATGTTTGTATACTTGGGTAGCGTGTTTCTTCAGATATACTTATAAATATATATAGTTATAACTTGATCACAAAATATATAAAACGTGATGCTATGTATGAATAAAGGTAATGCCACGAGGGAAAATGAAAAAGCGAGAACTGCCGAGATCTTTCGGTCTTAATTACCCTTTACTATTGGCAAGACTTGCCTATAGTAAAGAGTCGTTAAGACCGATAAATCTCGCCAGTTCTCGCTTTTTCATTTTCTTTCGTGGCATTACCTTTATATATAAATATATATACAAATACATACATACATATATAGACAGATAGATATATAGATAGATAGATAGATAGATAGATAGATAGATAAGTTCAACAAAGATATGTGCTACCATGTAACCTAATGAATCTTTTATGTTTCCACTCAACGAATTTACAGAAAAATGGAATATGTACAACTCAAGACACAAAGTAGTTGAAAAAAAGAAAGAAAGAAAGAGAGAGAAAGAAAAATATCTAAAAAGTCCGGAACTTCCAAGAAGTGCGAAGATCTCTGGTCCTGATACGGTCTTGGAAATCAATGGTTTACGTTCGAAGGGAATAGAAAGGGAGATGAAAAAAAAAGAAAAGAAGAAGGTTCGAGACACCCCTTAGGCGATATAATGCACATCAATATAAAACCTATTATTCTTTTTAAAACATAACGGTTAGTATAGCTTATCAGTTTAGTCCGATGAATAAACCACATATGCAAAATGCATACATATATAATTATATATACATAGATGAACCATTTTCTACTTCGACAAAATTTTTCTAATCTCCTAAATTAGTATTTTTTCCTATATTCAGGGGCAAAACTCAGAAGGAAAAAACTAAAATCACTTCTGTGTTTCTCCATTTTTAATGACGACAGCTGTTATAGCAACTAACGTAACGTCATTCACCAGAACTTTTACAAGTTTTACATTGGAACTATACTCTAATATTTAGGTGAGCACAGTAAAAAGACAAATTAAACATGAAAACAAGAACCTGGAAAACTGGAAAAACGAATGCCGATGGTTTGAAACACCCTATTTGTCTGCTGGAAGGGGGAACCATGGAAAGATAAGATACCTGGACATTTAGTGCAGGCCACCTGCTTCAGCAACCTTAGTCTCCATAAGGCCTACCTCTTGGTGAACTACTTCAGTATCTCTGATAAGCGTATCCACAAAATGCTGGTGTCTAGCCCCCTGCCTCTACATGCTTGAAGCTGTTCATTCAATGTAGTCGTTGTGCGTCAACGTATATTATACCAAGAAGATTACATACCTGCTGTAAACATTAAAACATATAAAAGACTTGGTCTTCGATTCTTTGGACCCCATGGAGGCAGTGCTGTTCCTCGCCACTGTGGCACCTATTAGATTAGGCTGACTGAAGACTAATCATCACCTCTTCAAAGAGCACTTTTGTCTATAGACTGTCTCATAGTCAACTGTGAGGTAAATTGTTAATATTTTGTGTTGCTTTCTTATATTAAGTGCTGCTTTCTCTTGTGTTCGCACCTTTTTTGTGGAACTATTCCATTTTTTTCTTATCATCCCCTCTGTCACACTACCGGGATATCCATTATTTGTCAATATCTGCCTCACACGTTCAAGTTCTGCACGGACAGTTTTCTAGGTGTTGCAGTGAAAGAATATCCTTGTAATGTAGGTACCGAAGAGACTGAGATATTGTTATGAAACCATCAAAATCCATAAACATGGCAACCCACTTAGGTTAATATTATCCCAAAAACATCCCCTACAACATAAAGGAAGGCTAAGATCCTATATAAAATTTTATACATCTACGCCCCACCAGGCTAGTAGTTCAAGTTCTCAGTTACATTCATTGATATTCCTAAAACAACCACCTAAACTGATGAAGACAGCATCAATGGCTGCGGACCACCTAATCAGAAATGTTTCACTTCAGGAGACCATAGATAATGTTTACAGATGTGACTTGCGCCTTTCCAAATCCCTATTATTAAACAGTATTAAAGAAGATGCTAATGACATGCAAGCACCATGGAAGTCTCCTTTCCTCTCACACAGAAGAGAACTTTTACGAGAAGTGAATAGTGTAGCGATGGGTTCACCCTTTGGAGTTCTCTTTCCTAACATGGAAGAACGACTGTCAATGCCAACCAGGAATCAGGTATGTGGATGACATCTTCATCACCACCACCATCACTGAAATATGCACTTCATGGTTGGCGGAGTGTGATGGACAACTGAAAAGGCTGAGGGGTAACATACTCCACTATAATTGTGGTAAAGTTAATGGTAAATAAGAGTATGTACACTCATTTATTCACACACATGCATACATACGCACACATATACATATAACATATATATATATATATATATATATATATATATATAGATAACACATATATATATCACATATATATATATATATATATATATATATATATATATATATATATATGTATATATATATATATATATATATATATATATATATTATAGACAAATCCAGAAAGGAGAAGACATATCCCAGAAGTCTTTAAGATGTTTTATTAAAAATATAAAAATATATGGTGACGTTTCAAGAACAGCGTCTTATTCCTAAGCTAAAAACTAACCAACATAAAATTAAAAATTGTGTGAGTGACAAAAGGAAATAGTTATAAAAGTTTTTAAAAAAACAACATTACGTTAAAAAAAGGGAATAAACCATCAGAAAGGGAGAAGAGACCAATATTACTATATGGAAGCACAACCAGACCGGCAGAACTGACGAGAGGTTAACATACTGTACAAAGGTCCCAAATGAATGAAGGCGTTCAAGTGGGGAACTGCCCGTTTCATAAATAATGACTAAAATTTTCAAAATTTGGTGGTTCGTCGTTCGGCCCGGAATTGTTAAATCCTTGTAATATTAATTTAGCATTTTATTGCATGGTCTCGATTACTAGAGAACTCAAGATTATTTAAGTTAACACCAGTTTGATAACTATGACAATCGATTAGCACCTTTAACAACTCAGCGTCGATCCCACCTAAGTCCCCAGACTACATCTAGGCCAATCGACTTTATACACGACACCTAAGGTCATCAAGGGACTAAGGCTACCTTTAAATTTGAAAAGACTTCCGGTTGCAATTGGATTAATAGGAATGATATTACGTTTAATGGCAGGGGCATAATTAAAAATAAGACATCGTAATTTTTTGTAAAGTACTCATCATGAATCAAAGGATGGCTAGCATAGAAGCGCAGTTTTGGTACTGTAAGTATACTTACTTTAAGAATAAAAATTTTATAAAATTCAAAAACATGCCTGTGAAGCAAAGAACGGGAAAGCAATTATCGCTAAAATACTTATATATAAAAAATCCATGTCGAAGTGAAACGAGTTCCAACAGGAATTTATTGAAAATACTCGATGCAAAAGAGTAGGAACTGAACTTAATATAAATAAAAAAAGACAAAAAACAAGCAGTACGAAGACCTGTAAAGGTTTTTCTTCTGAAAACGGAATGCTAAAACCAAACTGTTGTAGAGAAATTAAAATATCTAAAAAAAGGCTGAATGTTTATCATCCTTCTATTCTATAGTGGCTTAAATAATATTTGGGTGAGTTCGATTGATAAAGTCCAAAAGCCTCTCTGTATAAGGTTTTTATTTTTTTTAAAGGCTGAATGTATCATCAACGTACATACTGTAAAATAAAGGAAGGTAACTTATAGGACAGGTCTCCAACAAGCGCTCCTCCAGGGAGCTCATGAAAATTTCTGCGATTATAGGTCCTAATGGGGTACCCAAATCCATACCGTCAATTTGTACGTAGACGAGTCATTAAAAATGAAGGCAGTGTCCTGCACGAACAACTGTAAACAGTTTTTAAAATCACATTATTAAAACCATTAAAAAAAATTGAGTTAAGAGGAAATATTTTATCGCCTACTACTTCAATGAACGTGACTTTTTTTTTTTTTTTTTTTTTTTTTTTTTTTTGCTTTTCCGTCCGTTGCTATTTTCATTAATTTATTTCTTTTTTGCGCTGAAGACGTTAATGTTAGGAAATTCGTCTTAGACACGGGGCCACATAGGTATGTATGTAGGTGTACGTGTACATGAGTGTGTATGTGTGTGTGTGTAGAAAAGTTATAAACACTATATCTGTGCACTGAATTATTATGTTGTACGAAGCCCACTAAAATTTGGAATGTATATATAATTATATATATATATATATAAAATATAATAATATAATATATATATATATATATATATGTATATATATATATATATATATATATAAATATATATATATATATATATATATATAAAATATGCATGGCTGTGTCCTTGTAAAAGATAAAACCCTCAGTTTGAAAAGTTATTGCAATATAAATACCAAGAGTGAAATGACAGGGCTGTAATTAATTTGCCAATTAATTACTGAGTTTGCGTGTTTTACTTTTGATGTCATACCCATTGTATAATGGACTTTTGTTGAGACGCAGTTGTTTTCATGTATTATATTTTGTTTGTGAAAATAAAAGATTTTTCTCAAAGCGTCAATTTTAACAAGCAAATAAATATACAAGGGAGATATTCCGAAGTATTACAGGGTATGTATTTCTATTTGCGGAAAAAAAAGATGGGTGTATTCAGCAGTTGCTGTTTCCCTTTTGGAGTAAATTTGATTAAAATAATGAACTGAAATGAGTAATAACGGCATTTGCGCGATGGAAATTACGTGAAACATAAGTATTTTTTAAATAATATATTTATATACTAAATATATATATATATATAATTAATATTTATTATATCTATATATATATCTAATATATATAAATATATATATATATAATATATATTATATATATTCGCACACACACATATATAAATACATATATATTCCCTTTACGAGCTTGTTAATGAGCTGCTTTTGCTTTATTTATTTTTAAAAGAATCCCTTTTATTTTCTCGATTCTGGATTCTTCGTGCAGAAGGCCATCAACTTTGACCAACTAGTCCTCCAGCATGAATGTTCTGCCCAATGGGCAGATGTTGCCGAAAAGTGCCACAAGCTTACACCTTTTACAGCCCTGGGGAGGCTTCGCAGGTCTTGGGGAGTTTTGACCTTGGAACTTGAACATGTCAACCTGCTTGGTGTAAATCTTAATTGAGAACAAACGGAACTTTTCTACCTTGGTGTTACTGCCATGTCCGCACCCAAGCAACATCCTCCAACTCATAGGAGGCAGTCATGTTTCCACGAAAGGGCCACTTTTTCAACCAAAGATGAGAGACCAGCATTACAGCCACATACTCTAACAGAAACATGTCCCAGTTCTTTCTATACAGACACCATCATTATTCTGGTAGACAAGAGTTCGACCTACATTTTCTGGCCAAAATTTATTTCAGCCCCCCATGAATTGCTATTTGCATTATTTTAGTCTCTGCGAAAGAATGAACCTAATTGACGTTGAACCAACACTCTTTCGCCTACAAACCGAGGATAAAAATTAAGAGTTTAAAAAACAGACACTTGCCAACAAGACAGGCAGACATGCGCGCGCACACGCACACACACACACACACATATATGTATATATATATATATATATATATATGACTGGTAAAAATGTTCTGTTACAACAGAATTCCATCTAATAAAATTAGCCCATAAAATCACCCCAAAAAAAGAGAGAAAAGTACTATATTTCAGAGACTGCTGTCTCTCCCTTCAGATATATGAATGAGAAAAGTTTACAGAAAAGGTGGTGTTTATACCAAGAGACCCATCCACCACCATTAAAACCAAGAAAAGGAATTAAACGCATTAGTGCCCAGCATCAAATTTAAAGTTGAATGGGAAACAGACAACAAAATTCCTTTTCTTGATGTTTTAATAATCAGAGACACGACAGAATACAAATTTACCATATACAGAAAACCAACGTTCTCACTTTCATACATTCACTACTTTAGCTATCACGACATTGCTATCAAGATAGGTGTAGCCAGCAACCTGTTCTTAAGAGCCTTAAGAATTTGTTCTCCAGATTTCCTGGAAAAAGAATTTGAACTAATTCGTCAGCAACTTTCGTCTTTAAAGTATCTTGGCCATATAATTGAGAAAGCAATTCACAAAGCAAACGTAATTTTCTACCGACTCCCTCAAAACAAGACCAAAGAAACATCCAACAATAAAATAAAAATTCCTCTCCTGGACAGGATTAAAACAGTGACTCAGACCTTCGGAAAATCTAACCCTTTTGCATTTACTTACCCAAACACCTTAGCCAAATCCCTGATTAACGTCCAACAAAAGACATTCCCAAAGGAAACAGGGGTTTATGAAATCCCATGCCAGGACTGTGACCAATCTTACATCGGATTTACAGGAAAATCACTTCCCCAGAGATTAATACAACACAAACGGTCAGTTAGGTATGGACAACAGAACTCAGCTATTTTCAACCATATAAATGAACATAACCATAGAATAAACTGGAATTTGTCATGTATAATTTATAGCAGCAACTGCCGGTACAAGAGTCAAATGATGGAACCTGCCTTAATAAAAGAGAGGCAGGTAATGAACATCTCAAAAGGAGCATGGGATTCAGATGTGATCGACAAGGTTTTCATTCAACCAACGCATAAGAAGATTAAAGGAAGATTATCAGCTGGGGTGACCTAAATTGGCTTACCTGTGGATGGATCTCTTGGCATAAACACCACCTTTCCTGTAAACTTTTCTCATTCATAAACATGAAGAAAGAGACAGCAGTCTCCGAAATATAGTAGTTTTCTCTCTATATTTTGGTGTTTTTATGGGCTCCTTTTATTATATATATATATATATATATAGATATGATATATATATATATATATATATATATATATATATATATATATATATATATATATATATATATATATATATCTACACACACATACACACACAAACATATACATATATTATTAATATATTATATATATATATATATATATATATATATATATTATATATATATATACACACACATCCATACATGATTAAGAACACTGGGAAATTGCCTACATCTTTGGGAATAACTTTACATTTTTCGTACTTATCTATGAAAACATTCGTACCCATTACTTTCAATAAAGTCACTTTAGATACCGTCAGTTTCAACACCAGACCATGAAGTGATACATCAGTAATTACGGTGTTTTATTAATCGACGTATTCCGCATTGCTTTTAATGTAATATATAAAATGCCTAATGGACTTTCGTCCGAAACAAAGCCTGTTCACACATGGTTTGTTTTGTGTAAAATTTATAATATTTCCAGTGATGAAATTTAAAAACATTTATACATATATTTCCCGCGAGAATCTCACCGGAAAAGTATATTCTATCTGCAAATGAAATGACAGTTACACTAATATTTGTTGCAAAGCTTCATGGAATAACATAATCTAACGAATACACATTTATAATCGATGAAAAGATCCAAATAAATAAAAAAGTCAGCTTCCTGTGAAAGACATTTGAAT
The DNA here is from genome assembly GCF_015104395.2 of Macrobrachium nipponense. Lineage (NCBI taxonomy): Eukaryota > Metazoa > Arthropoda > Malacostraca > Decapoda > Palaemonidae > Macrobrachium > Macrobrachium nipponense. The sequence continues at coordinate 96,695,990 of NC_061109.1, read as the reverse complement.
ATACATACATACATACAGTCATACATACATACATACATACATATATGTGTGTATATATATATATATATATGTATATATATATATATATATATATATATATATATATATATATATATTTGAACTCTAACGTTAAATTTGAGGCCGGCGAGTACTTGACAATGCAACCAACTTGCCACTTATAGTCTCGCGCAGTTTTTGAGTGTGCGTTTTTGCATTCGGGGTTATATTCTCGCTCAAAGCGAATTGCTTGGCGTTAAAAAGCGTTTTCCCGAAACCCTGAATTTAAAACGTATGAATACACATGGCATTCTTATTTATGCAATAATAATAATAATAATAATAATAATAATAATAATAATAATAATAATAATAATAATAATAATAATAATAATAATAATAATAATAATAATAATAATAATAATAAACACCGACAAAGTAACAGAGAGGACGGAATGGGTAGAAAAGATTAGACAATGGATGGAGCCAGATACAGAAAGAACAAAGATCCCCTCCATGAAAGCCTACAACATCAAGAAATTAAGGGAGAAAACAAGTGAGGTCAATGGAATAATGGGCATAATACACACCACCAGTATCACAGAAACAAATAACTTGGCATATGCAGGAGCAAGATTAGTAGCAGAACTGATGGGGATACGAACACCAACACCACCAGCACAACCAACCCAACAGAAACCAAAACAGCAACCTCCTTGGAAAAGGCGCCTGGAAAAGCAAATCATGGTGATGAGATCTGACTCGAGTAAACTGAAAGAGATGGCAGAAAAAAGGCTAAGAAGCAAGAAAACAAGGGAGGAACTCAACGAGAAATACAAAGTACAAGAGAGGGGACTAAACAACACAATAGAAGATGTAAAACAGAGGCTTAAGGCCAAAGCACATAAGATCCAACGGTACATGAACAGGAATAAGGGATACCAGCAGAACAAACTATTCGGAACTAACCAGAAAAGACTATACAGCCAACTAAGAGGGGAGGACAACCACCAAGAAATTCCTGAAGCCGAACCAAGTAAGAGACTCTGGGAGAACATATGGAGCAATCCAGTATCACACAACAAACATGCAACATGGCTCCAGGAAGTCAAGGCAGAAGAAACAGGGAGAATAAAACTAAGATTCACAGAGATCACGACAGACACAGTCAGACACCAAATAAAGAAAATGCCAAACTGGAAAGCCCCAGGTCCCGATGAAGTCCATGGATACTGGCTCAAAAACTTCAAGGCCCTACACCCACGAATAGCAGAACAACTCCAGCATTGTATCTCAAATCACCATGCACCCAAATGGATGACCACAGGAAGGACATCCTTAGTACAAAAAGACAAGGGTAAGGGAAATATAGCCAGTAACTACAGGCCTATCACCTGCCTACCAATAATGTGGAAGTTACTAACAGGTATCATCAGTGAAAGGCTATACAACTACCTAGAGGAGACAGACACCATCCCCCACCAACAGAAAGGCTGCAGAAGGAAGTGTAGGGGCACAAAAGACCAGCTCCTGATAGATAAAATGGTAATGAAGAACAGTAGGAGAAGGAAAACCAACCTAAGCATGGCATGGATAGACTATAAGAAAGCCTTCGACATGATACCACACACATGGCTAATAGAATACCTGAAAATATATGGGGCAGAGGAAAACACCATCAGCTTCCTCAAAAATACAATGCGCAACTGGAATACAATACTTACAAGCTCTGGAATAAGACTAGCAGCGGTTAATATCAGGAGAGGGATCTTCCAGGGAGACTCACTGCCCCCACTACTCTTCGTAGTAGCCATGATTCCCATGACAAAAGTACTACAGAAGATGGATGCCGGGTACCAACTCAAGAAAAGAGGCAACAGAATTAACCATCTGATGTTCATGGACGACATCAAGCTGTATGGTAAGAGCATCAAGGAAATAGATACCCTAATCCAGACTGTAAGGATTGTATCTGGCGACATCAGGATGGAGTTTGGAATAGAAAAATGCGCCTTAGTCAACATACAAAAGGGCAAAGTAACAAGAACTGAAGGGATAAAGCTACCAGATGGGAGCAACATCAAACACATAGGTGAGACTGGATACAAATACCTGGGAATAATGGAAGGAGGGGATATAAAACACCAAGAGATGAAGGACACGATCAGGAAAGAATATATGCAGAGACTCAAGGCGATACTCAAGTCAAAACTCAACGCCGGAAATATGATAAAAGCCATAAAAACATGGGCAGTGCCAGTAATCAGATACAGCGCAGGAATAGTGGAATGGACGAAGGCAGAACTCCGCACCATAGATCAGAAAACCAGGAAACATATGACAATACACAAAGCACTACACCCAAGAGCAAATACGGACAGACTATACATAACACGAAAGGAAGGATGGAGAGGACTACTAAGTATAGAGGACTGCGTCAACATCGAGAACAGAGCACTGGGGCAATATCTGAAAACCAGTGAAGACTAGTGGCTCAAGAGTGCATGGGAAGAAGGACTAATAAAAGTAGACGAAGATCCAAAAATATACAGAGACAGGAGAATGACAAACAGAACAGAGGACTGGCACAACAAACCAAAGCACGGACAATACATGAGACAGACTAAAGAACTAGCCAGCGATGACACGTGGCAATGGCTACAGAGGGGAGAGCTAAACAGCGGCACAAGATCAGGCCCTAAGAACCAGATATGTTCAAAGAACGATAGGCGGAAATAACATCTCTCCCATATGTAGGAAGTGCAATACGAAAAATGAAACCATAAACCACATAGCAAGCGAATGTCTGGCACTTGCACAGAACCAGTACAAAAAGAGGCATGATTCAGTGGCAAAAGCCCTCCACTGGAGCCTGTGCAAGAAACATCAGCTACCTTGCAGTAATAAGTGGTACGAGCACCAACCTGAGGGAGTGATAGAAAACGATCAGGCAAAGATCCTCTGGGACTATGATATCAGAACTGATAGGGTGATACGTGCAAATAGACCAGACGTGACGTTAATTGACAAAATCAAGAAGAAAGTATCACTCATTGATGTCGCAATACCATGGGACACCATGGTATAGGAACACTAGGCACGATCCCAAGATCCCTGAAAAGGAATCTAGAAAAACTAGAGGCTGAAGTAGCTCCAGGACTCATGCAGAAGAGTGTGATCCTAGAAACGGCACACATAGTAAGAAAAGTGATGGACTCCTAAGGAAGCAGGATGCAACCCGGAACCCCACACTATAAATACCACCCAGTCGAATTGGAGGACTGTGATAGAGCAAAAAGAAAAAAATAATAATAATAATAATAACGACAGTTATGCTGTTATACTACGCATCAAAACATATCAGGATGTATATTATTTTTTTTCGGGATCACCGATTTCATCTATCAGTCTATTTTGCAATTAAACACCAAATACCAAGCGATTATAAATTAAATTTCGATACGTCAATTATCAAAGCATTGCGGAAGTTTCTGGGGATAAGACTTGAGCAGATTTTTATGCATGGGTTGCAGGAAAGCTAAAAATTAAAAACTCATGTAAAATCGGACTCTCTCTCTCTCTCTCTCTCTCTCTCTCTCTCTCTCTCTCTCTCTCTCTCTCTCTACTTCGTCTTTACCTTCACCCACTAACTGGATCTGAAACGGGCTGCTTACTCTGTCTAGATAAACCACCGATAGACGATGAAAATGATAGAGAATGAAAGGGTGAAGTACGAATAAGAGCAGAGAGAAAGACAGAAAGAACTCGAGTGGCAATCAAGTAACCAGGTACAGATGCAAACAATAACAGTATGGCTTTTTACAAAACGCATCATGAACTGAACTACATCTGGAATACATGGCTTTCGTAAAATTCAATTCGCCAGTCTGTTTGAATAAAAAAAACATACTTTTTTGTATTTTCCGTAACAAGGAAGTGACATTTCCATTGTTTAAAGCTTCGACTCTTAACAATACCTTTGTCTTTGAACGCGTTTGCACTTGCTCTGAAACTAGTTATACTTTTTGAAAGCTGCATATATTTTACTTTAAGTGTAAATTGGACCATTCATTTCGCTTTATTTAAAACAGAAGTATTTTACTCAGTGATGGATTCCAGGTATGGCTTCGCACGACATTCAGTGCCGTTATAGACCTCCAAATGTTTGTGCAAAGGGATGTAAAACCCTTTGAAATCATGAATCGTAACTGAATGAAAACTTTTATCATCTTTACAATATGCAATTATAAATGCATGAATGCATGGGTATCCAGAACTGATTATAGAGTCTTAAACCGGCAAACAGGTGTCTCATCAATCACGGGATTGCTTTTTTTTGGAGAAATTATGGAAAGTAAAAACACAAGCATTAGTAAAATTGATTACGTAAATATGTCTTTCATCATCTATGAAAAGACCGAAATGACAAAATAATAATAATAATAATAATAATAATAATAATAATAATAATAATAATAATAATAATAATAATAAACCTATGAATATGGGAAAGCTGATAGAAAACTATTCGTTTTTAATCATAAAATGTAAATGCAATGAATTTTCAAATGCTAGAGAAAATGAAATGGTAACCGTTGATTAGGTATCATGTACACTTGTACCACTTCTTCGTTATAAGTTCATATGAACACGTTCATGAAATTACTTGACCTTTTATCAGGTCTTTCTCCATGCAGTGAGCCCTTCTGCGGTGTACTGTAGGCATTACATAAGGTTCTTTGCAGCGTGCTTTTGGCCCATAGCTGCAACACTTTCGTTTCTTTTGCTGTACCTCCTGTCATATACTCTTTCCTCATCTTACTTTCCACCCTCTCCTAACACTTGATTCAAAGTTCAACTGCGAGGTTTCCTCCTGTTACACCTTTCAAACCTTTTCCGATGTGTGCGTTCAAGTATATATGTGTAAGTTTTAGCTTTCTTACATATAATGGCTGTCCCCCAGAAAAATATTCAAAAAAACAAAGAAACAAGATCCTAAAGTTAAACTCGAATCTAGCATAAAACGTGAACGTACTCTTTGGTAATTTGTTTTTTGCAATTTAGCATTACATATTAATATAAAATTGTTTCTAAAATATTAAAGCAAAGGTATACATTTTTTCTTTGCAACTAATCAAAACGTTTATAGACTATATATTTGTTAGCATGTTTCCCGAAAGCATAAAGAAATCAAATAATTCGTAGTAATTTACAAAATCTTCACTTATTTTCTAATTTATCCTGACGATTGAATATGATATCCATTAGCAGGTTTCCTGAAAACATTAATAATCATATACATTATATAGTGATGTGAGAAACCTTTTGTACATAAATATGCAGACGAATGAATATAATATTTACTTCAAATTCGCAACAAAACTGATATCTGTAACAGGTTGGAATAACCAAGATTGCCAAACTGTGAGATATGTTATCATAAAGTTTAAGCATTTAGAAATTTTTTGATTTGAGTTCTGGCTCTTCGCCAAATCTTCAAAATGCAAGATTCTCCGGAGAGTTTGCGGTGGAGTTTAGTTTGGCTAAAACCTTCATATCTCCTGATTATTTGTTGATTTTGGTTTGTCTAACACCTTCAAAGCTCATAATTATATAAGTTAAACTAATAACACGATCCTCAACTATTTGTGTGGGAGAAAATGTACTTTTTAAGATTAGGTATAGAAATTCACAAGTCATTTTAGTAAAGCATACCAGTTTCCCTGATCGTTTGAATAAAAGTTAAGATCCAGTAAGATCTTACATATTCAAAATTACGTAACTTGAGAGCGCGTAATACACGAATCTCTCTCTCTCTCTCTCTCTCTTCTCTCTCTCTCTCTCTCTCATATAATGATCAAAGATGCTTATCTAAACTGACTGCTTCTTAACTGTAACCGCTTTATGTTTCTTGGAAAATGTACTTGAAATGGTTTCAATGTCAAGCCGTTATTAAGTAATCAGCTAACTGATAATTTTTAATTAGGACTTTACAAGTTGATACTATTTTCTCTCCAACGTTTCCATCATTATTATATGTACTATAACCTGACATTCTAATAACATATCATGCTTCTTGTTTTGTTGTTATTCTATCTCTCTCTCTCTCCTCGTGTTTCCGATCTTTGCAACGTTGCCACGAGTTGTGCATTACCCCGCTGCTTAAAGCTGTGGACCCTTTCAGTGTGTAGTATGACCCCTTGCCTGACACCCACCAAGCCACCCATCCGCCCACCCACCCCCTAAAAAGGGCCCTCTGGCTTCTATACCCACGCAACAACCTCCCGAAAACCCACCTCTCTCTCTCTCTCTCTCTCTCTCTCTCTCTCTCTCTCTCTCTCTCTCTCCAAAATGCGATATGTTTTTGTTCTGAGAAAAGCGGTGGTATGGCATGGCGCCTTCAAGGGCACAGATGAATAAGAAAAGCCGACCAATAAGAATCTGGAACTAAATACCACCTCAGGAAAATTAGGTAAGGAAGTAATGAGAAATGGAAAGATAAGACAAAAGAGAACTTGAAAGAAACCTTATGTATAGTAATTGCGGATCCCGTTGGACTCCACCATAAAAATTGAAATTGAGTAGCGATTTAATGTTCTACTCAAATGTCAAAATCACGCTGATTAATGCAGAACGGTTAGCTCGTTTTGAAGGTCACATTTACACGGTACAAATTAAGGAGGAACTGTGAATTGAGAACTGTGGGTTAAACGTCCTCGAGGAGGAAGGAAATTACAATAGGCAAGGGTTACTTAACGAGGAAGGTCGTGGGTGTGTGGGGGGGGGGGGGCTGTTTTGAATAAGCATGGTTTACAGGAGGTTTAACAACGGTGAATAGAAATCATCGAAAGAGCAATTACCTCCGACAACGATAGTCTCTGCCTCTGCTATAGCCTTCAGAGCACGTTCGTTAGTTGCCAAGGCCGCATGGAATCTCGCAGCCTCGCAGGTTGAGAGAATGCGTAACTTTCCTTAGACTTCACTGACGCAACTAATCATTACATTTGGTTTTTTAAATCTGCAGTCCGGACTCATAGCTGAGAGTTTTTGAGGCTTCATAAAATTCACAAAATAAATCCAAAACGAAATAAAAATCGGGATACATCAATATTTGATGAAAATGTGACAATAAAATTACCAAACAAACAGACAATGACGAACACATTCTTCCTTAATTCCAGAAAATATAAATCTACGAATTCTCAAGTGTAATCTAACTAACTTTTGAAGTGAATATTTTTTCGTTACTTCAAAAACAAAAATACAAGATTGACCGAGATAAGACTTGAATCAATGTCAAAGCCGCCAGTAGCATAGTATGTTAAAATTAGGAAATGCCATGAAATAAAGCGATGAACTGTATTCCCTTTCAAAGAGCAAGAATAGAAGTCAGTGACCTTTTCACTTTCATTTCTTATTTGTAAAAACTGGTATATAAAAGAAACTTTGGAACATAAAGGCAACAACTGAGAAAACTGTAGCAAGGAAGGTCAATATCAACAGAAAATGGCTTGTTACCAACCTCTCTCTCAGTCACTATCATTGTGATCTTGTAGCACTCGCCTCATATAGTGGAGAACCCGTTTTTGCTTCACTAATGGAGGAAGATAGACGAACTTGAGCGTTCCCTTAAATTCAGTGACTCTATTGACCTAAGCAATGAATTATTGCCTAAAGAGCTTGGTAGCGCCGTCGAATCTCGGCGCTGCTGTTTCCCTTACTCTCCCAATCCCCTACTTACTCCACCCTCAAGCCGGGCCGGACAAATAGGTTTGCAGGAGGAGGGTGAATGTCTCCCCTACCTTCCCCGCCCACAGCCAAAGCGGACAAACCGGTTTCCGGGGGTGGGTGGCTGTATCATGTCTCATACTGTCACACGGGGAGGACAAACAAGATCCACTCGGATACTATTACATTAGATATTCAATAGAACACTCTGGATTGTAGCTATGGTGAAGAAAGATTGAGAGAGAAGAGAAGAAGGATTAGGAGAGAAGAGAAGAAGAAAAAGCTAGTGGTGTATTCACTGTTTTGTTCATTGTATATCAAAATGGGAGGGCCTTGCTGAAGTTATCCTCACGTCACTGGCGTAAACCTATTCATATTTACTAGATAAAAGAAATTCTCTCTCTCTTCCAATTTGAAATGTGGTTGATAGCCATATCTCCTTCCCCATTTACTTGGTAAGGCAAAATTCACCGAGTATGCAACCGGAAAAGCGTTGAGTTTTCACGAATCGTTCAGAAGTCTTTTGCTCGTGGGATAACCATTCTAACCACTTTCCTGGAATTTAATTTTCCATATTATACTTTCATCTCTCAGCTGTTATCTAATTATTTTTACTCTACCCAAAACTGCCCTTTCGTAACCCGTTAACTCTAATTTTAAGAGCATAGTAGTTGAATAGTAACCGCAAAACTTTGTCGAGTTCCACGCCTCCTATCACGTCTCAAGTCAAGAGTTTCTGCGTTGTCTGAAGAAACCACTACTTCATCGCACCAAATTTGCCAACGTTTTGGGCGCTCGGGTTAAGGTTCATAATACTGCATCTTCCTCAGACAAATTTATTACATTTTTTTCTGTATTCCTGTGAATATTCCAGTCATAGTGTTGGTATGCCCAAGCTTTTCGTTTAACTACAAACTAGGAATTATTCGCAGGTAATTCGCCGGTTCAGTGACCCGCCAAAACATCCCAACATTTTCTTTGGAATTCTTCTCAGCCTGCTTTTAAGCCAAACTTTGACATTACTCTATCCTTCGAGAGATGTCCATCTATTCTTTCCAATTTAAAGCCTCCATATACCTCTTTCAAGACTACCAGTTATTAATTTAATCTCAACAGCAGGTAGATATGCGTTCACTGTTTGTCGTAAGTTTACACCCTTTGATGAAATCAGCGTCATTTGTTTGTTTAAGTGCCCCAGATATGACCTGGGGAAATACACAGCCTCCACCCGTAGGTTGTTGAAGGGGACATAAGACTCTCATCGTGGCGGAAGTTATCTGAACCCGAATTCGCATGCATAAGCGATCACGCCGAAAAAATGTAAAAATAACATCGATTACAAGGAATTCAAAATAATAGGCAAAGCTCCGAATGACCATCAA
>NC_061109.1:96671883-96684383 GCF_015104395.2 Macrobrachium nipponense | reverse complement strand
TAATCGTGGGACTGTTTTCACTCCGAGGTCAAATTAGTTATTAAACGCAAACACAAACACACATAAACACACACGCATACATATATCCACAAACAAATATATATATATATATAGATATATATATATATATATATATATATATTATATATATATATATGTGTGTGTGTGTGGTGTGTGTGTGTGCGTCGTGAGATGCGTGTGTGTGTGTGTAATTGCAATAGCCATAATGCCCTCTTAACTTCTCGAATTCTTCGCGATTTTTTGGATTCGCTTATCACTACAGAGCCTTGAGATACAAGTGCAAGATATATAAAAAGAAATGATGATGTCCAGTAGCGGGAAACAAAGCCGCGATACCACCATCACAACGAGGTCACGTTGCCGACCACATGGTCAGGTCGGTAACTTGACCTCGTTGTGATTATGGGACCCGACTTCGTTTCCCATTACCGAACATCATAATTTCTTCATATATCTTGCACTTGGATCTTGAGGCTTTCTAGTGCCAAGTGAATCAAAAAGCGTCGAAGAATTCGAAAAAAGTTAAGAGGGCAATGTGGCTATTGCAGTTACTTTTCAACACTCACCATGGTTCTTTAGATTTCATGCCCTTTGTTCTATTACTACATTATTAATATTATTATAATACAAGTGTTCAACGGACATATTTTCGAACATAAGCCCCATCAATGGCGTTGATCTCTTTCTTCGTTTTCTCAATTATTTAAAATAATTTTTTCGAAGTAGGTGATTAAGGGATAATCATGAAGTGGCAGGTTTTTCACCCTTCGACTTTGTGGTATCCCCTGCAGAACTAAGGAGAGGTGTTACAATTGAAGTTTCGACAGTACCTAGAGCAGATGTTATTGAAAAATTAATGCCAGAGAGAGAGAGAGACGAGAGAGAGAGAGGAGAGAGAGAAGAGAGCAAGGATGGACAGGCCCTGGGGACCTATGCTTACACATGCATTATCGTTGACAATATGCAAACTTTGATCTTTGCTTTTTTTTCCGACATAGGGAACGCAAAACCTGTTCCTATTGTTGAACAGTGTTAACATTCAGGAAGCGGAATAATCGTGGGACTGTTTTCACTCCGAGGTCAAATTAGTTATTAAACGCAAACACAAACACACATAAACACACACGCATACATATATCCACAAACAAATATATATATATATATAGATATATATATATATATATATATATATATATATATATATATATATGTGTGTGTGTGTGTGTGTGTGTGTGTGCGTGTGAGTGCGTGTGTGTGTGTGTAATTGCAATAGCCATAATGCCCTCTTAACTTCTCGAATTCTTCGCGATTTTTTGGATTCGCTTATCACTACAGAGCCTTGAGATACAAGTGCAAGATATATAAAAAGAAATGATGATGTCCAGTAGCGGGAAACAAAGCCGCGATACCACCATCACAACGAGGTCACGTTGCCGACCACATGGTCAGGTCGGTAACTTGACCTCGTTGTGATTATGGGACCCGACTTCGTTTCCCATTACCGAACATCATAATTTCTTCATATATCTTGCACTTGGATCTTGAGGCTTTCTAGTGCCAAGTGAATCCAAAAAAGCGCGAAGAATTCGAAAAGTTAAGAGGGCAATGTGGCTATTGCAGTTACATATGTATCGGGCAATAAAGTGTATATGCATATATCATATGAATATAAATTGATAGAGAATCCTATTCATAAGGAATTACTTCGGTAACCAAGAGCTTTGGTATGCACTAAAAAAATAACAAGATGATAATAATTACAAATAAAGTGATTTAGAGAGAAAATAAGAGACAGCACTAGTTAATAGATTTCATCTGGTATTGTAATTATAGAATCTATGCATGCATTCAAGCAATGTTATGCAATAGGCTACAATTCTGAACCAAAAACTCTATTGCAGACTAATATCATCATTTGAGAAGCCAGGGAAATACACTCTAAAACGAAACAAACTCATGTTCTCAATCATATTTTATGATGAATATCTTATAACGAAACACACTCAAATTCAGCAAGGCTATATTGAAACAGGCGATGAAAACAATCCTTTTGTTGACCATTTGGAGCGAAGAGCAATCTTGTGTGTATGAGAACACCAGAGAGCTGCAGCATTGTCCGCTGGTGGCTCTTTGATTCTTTAATGACACCATGATGGTTCTATGCTTCATATTTTTATGATGTTTTCAATTTCATCCAAATTATTCAGGGTAATTATAGTATTTACTTCTACTGAACGCCTTTTTTTCATTGGTAGGCCAGGCGCCACAAGGGTAGCCTATACAGCCGTCTAGTTTCTCCCTTGGTCTTCGGGAAATGATTCCAATACCCCACATCTTGGCAATATTAAAATAACAATCCCGATTTCATTAAACCGCAACCAGTGGAAGTCGCTGACTCAGGAGTACTAGAACTTTACTCGACGTACATAGTATGAAAACTAGAGCAATCCATTCCAGTTTTTGCTGTACTAATGAGAAAAATTTCAAATTTAAATTTTTCCAGCCCTGAAAGTTTATGTGGTTTAAGCATCATTTGCCCGTCAAATATTTGCTACAAAAATCGTGAAGAATAAAAGATGATACAAATATCTTTATACTCACAATAAGTGTGATTATAAATACTGTAAATGGAGCAACTGTCACTTAGATATTATTAAGCTTTGAGTAATGTATTTCAGCGGCATATCGCCTACAGATCAAAGGCAAAACCAGAGGGCCGTTGATATCAGTTTAAGGTTTATTGTATTGTCAATATCGGTCGACAGCCCGGTTATGCTTAATGTAATACTGTAGTATATATGCGCTGACAGTTTGATGATTTACCAACCAACTCATTTCTACATTACGCTTTCTCATCTTGTGAAAAATAATACCATTTTCACCCATTCGCTGCAAAACGTTACTTTCTATAACATGCTATGTAAAATTTTCAGTTTCTACAGTCTTTTTACTTATCAAACCTATATGTTCATTCCCTTAACAACGAGTGGTTCTGTTGGTGGTATCCTTTACGTTCAGAAAATATTTTGCGTAAATTTGCTATACCTGTCATCCTCCGAACTGCCTGTTACTATACAGAACCAACTAATTACCGGTGCAAAAATCAAAGCTGACACACAAAGGGATTCAAGAAGAACGTCCCTGAATCTAACCGTGGTCCTTCCATTATTTAGGCAATATCATAAACTCATGACCAAAGATTTTAATTATATAAGCGATATATAAGATGAGTATCTATATATATAGTATATATATATATATATTATATATATATATTATATATATATATATATTGACTGGTAAAAGTGTTCTGTAACAACAGAATTCCATCTAATAAAAGGAGCCCATAAAAACACCAAAAATGTAGAGAGAAAAGTACTATATTTCAGAGACTGCTGTCTCTCTCTTCAGGTATATGAATGAGAAAAGTTTACAGAAAAGGTGGTATATACCAAGAGATTCGTCCACAAGTAAGCCAATTTAGGTCACCCCCGCTGATAATCTTCCTTTAATCTTCTTAAGCGTTGGTTGAATGAACACTGCGTCGACGATGTCCGATGTCCAATTCCCTTTTGAGATGTTCATTACCTGCTTTTCTCTTTTTATTAAAGGCCGATTCCATCATTTGACTCTTGTACCGGCAGTTGCTGCTATAAATTACACGTGACATATTCCAGTTTATTCTATGGTTATTGTTTTCATTTTATATGGTTTTTTTTGAAAAATAGCCGAGTTCTGTTGTCCATACCTAACTGACCGTTTGTGTTGTATTAATCTCTGGGGAAGTGATTTACCTGTAAATCCGATGTAAGATTGGTCACAGTCCTGGCATGGGATCTCATATACCCCAGAGTCTTTGGGCGATGTCTTTTGTTGGACGTTAATCAGGATTTGGCTAAGGTATTTGGGTAGGTAAATGCAAAGGGGTTGGATTTCCCAAGGGTGTGAGTTACTCTCTTAATCGTCTCCAGGTGGGGAATTTTTATTTTATTGTTGGGTGTGTCTGGTCTTGTCTTTAGGGGGTCGGTAGAAAATTACGTTTGCTTTTTGAATTGCTTTCTCAATTATATGGTCAGGATACTTTAAAGATGAAAGTTGCTTGCGAATTAGTTCAAATTCTTTTTCCAGGAAATCTGGGGAACAAATTCGTAAGGCTCTTAAGAATAGGTTGCTAGCTAGACCTATCTTGATAGTATTGTCATGATAGCTAAAGTAGTGAATATATGAAAGTGAGAACGTTGGTTTTCTGTATATGGTAAATTTGTATTCTGTCGTGTCTCTGATTATTAAAACATCAAGAAAAGGAATTTTGTTGTCTGTTTCCCATTCAACTTTAAATTTGATGCTGGGCACTAATGCGTTTAATTTTGAGAGGAATTCATTAAAATTACCCCACTTATTATCCCAAAATGTTAGTATGTCATCCACGTATCCATGTGCTTCTCTGAATTTGTGACAAAAGTCTTCCGAATGTTTGATGTGACTGGAGCTTTCAATTACAAAATTTCTAAATGGTTAGCTGGCCTCCTTTCTCCTTTTTTAGGCACTTTTTCTCCCAGTCACATCAAACATTCGGAAGACTTTTGTCACAAATTCAGAGAAGCACATATACCACTTCACAACATAAAACTTTTAAGCCTTGACGTAGACTCCCTATTCACAAAAGTACCAGTACAGGACGTTCTTCAGTTTTTAAGGGAAAAATTATCCCCTATTCAGATCATTTCCCTTTGGCACTTGACAAAATAATAAAGTTAGTTGAATTATGTGCATCTAATAACGTATTTTCATTCGGGGAATCATTCTACAAGCAAAAAGTTTCGTGTAGTATGGGTAGTCCTTTAAGTCTATTTTAGCCAATCTGTACATGGAATACTTTGAAACTACAGTAATAAATGCAATAAAACCCAAAAACATGCTGTGGATGAGATACGTGGATGACATACTAACATTTTGGGATAATAAGTGGGGTAATTTTAATGAATTCCTCTCAAAATTAAACGCATTAGTGCCCAGCATCAAATTTAAAGTTGAATGGGAAACAGACAACAAAATTCCTTTTCTTGATGTTTTAATAATCAGAGACACGACAGAATACAAATTTACCATATACAGAAAACCAACGTTCTCACTTTCATATATTCACTACTTTAGCTATCATGACAATACTATCAAGATAGGTCTAGCTAGCAACCTATTCTTAAGAGCCTTACGAATTTGTTCCCCAGATTTCCTGGAAAAAGAATTTGAACTAATTCGCAAGCAACTTTCATCTTTAAAGTATCCTGACCATATAATTGAGAAAGCAATTCAAAAAGCAAACGTAATTTTCTACCGACCCCCTAAAGACAAGACCAGAGACACACCCAACAATAAAATAAAAATTCCCCACCTGGAGACGATTAAGAGAGTAACTCACACCCTTGGGAAATCCAACCCCTTTGCATTTACCTACCCAAATACCTTAGCCAAATCCCTGATTAACGTCCAACAAAAGACATCGCCCAAAGACTCTGGGGTATATGAGATCCCATGCCAGGACTGTGACCAATCTTACATCGGATTACAGGTAAATCACTTCCCCAGAGATTAATACAACACAAACGGTCAGTTAGGTATGGACAACAGAACTCGGCTATTTTCAACCATATAAATGAACATAACCATAGAATAAACTGGAATATGTCACGTGTAATTTATAGCAGCAACTGCCGGTACAAGAGTCAAATGATGGAATCGGCCTTAATAAAAGAGAAGCAGGTAATGAACATCTCAAAAGGGAATTGGACATCGGACATCGTCGACGCAGTGTTCATTCAACCAACGCTTAAGAAGATTAAAGGAAGATTATCAGCGGGGGTGACCTAAATTGGCTTACTTGTGGACGAATCTCTTGGTATAAATACCACCTTTTCTGTAAACTTTTCTCATTCATATACCTGAAGAGAGAGACAGCAGTCTCTGAAATATAGTACTTTTCTCTCTACATTTTGGTGTTTTTATGGGCTCCTTTTATTAGATATATATATATATATATATATATATATATATATATATATATATATATATATATATATATATATATTTGTGTGTTTGTGTGTGTGTGTGTGTAGTGCTGATACACATGTGGATTACACTATTTTAAAACAACGCTTCTCTAGTCTTATGAACATCTTATCCCAAGGCCTAAAAATCAGATGGAAACGATAAAAATCATTAAGGTATTATTACATTCCATTCTCTTCTGCCGAAAGCTTTTTCACCCATTCACTCATGGCCTTCATATGAGCCATAGCAGATCAAAAATGGAACTATAGCACGTACAATACAGAGTTAATTAAGCACAGTATAAAATCGAAGAGGAGAAATCATTAGCGCATCAGCATTCAATAAGGACTGCTTTCTAGAAACACTATGCTCTAGAATCGCATATTGGCCCTCTCTCTCTCTCTCTCTCTCTCTCTCTCTCTCTCTCTCTCTCTCTATTTATATTTCTAAATAACAATGGAAATCAATCATTTTACTTTCAAAATTATGGAAATATTCACCATTGGAATTTACTATTCTATAATAATATTGCTAAGTAACACATCATAATGTGTTTACTTATAAGCACTTAATTTAAGTGACAATTAATACGATCGTTTTACTAGCCAGGTTCTCGAATACTTAGCGTAGACGGACATCATAATCGACAATTACTCCTGAGCAGAAAATAAAATTGCCTTGAATACTACAGTTAAAAATTTTTCTTGATGAAATAAATCCTATGACCATTAAAACCAGTCAAAACAATAAATGAAAGTTGCCTTAAAAAAGCCAACGTACTGTAGCTGTCTTTTGCGTTCATGGGTATTGATTTTTTGTTTGTTTTGTTTGTTTGTTTGCATGGTGTTTTTACGTTGCATGGAACCAGTGGTTATTCAGGAAAGGGACCAACGGCTTTACGTGACTTCCGAACCACGCCGAGAGTGAATTTCTATCACCAGAAATACACATCTCTCACCCCTCAATGGAATGCCCGAGAATCGAACTCGGGGCCACCGAGGTGACATGCCAACACCATACCGATCACGCCACTGAGGCGCATTCATGGGTATTGATTTAGTATTAAAAACAAGTTTCATTGTATACCATGCAATAAGTTTTCTTTCGGAAGCCTTGGAAACTCCGAAAATCATCGCGTTTCTCTAAAAGATAATGAATTAAAAAAAAGGGGGGGGGGGGTGAGTTACTTCGGAGCTACTTTGGCCTGTTATCTACGCGTCACCTCCGAGGTGCTAGTACTAAACATGGCGGAAGCTCAATGGGATGCCGTGTTTAGTACTAGCCCCCACTTCTATATAGTGCGGTCGACAAATTGCATTAATAAACGATATCTTTGATCCGGGGCGCTAATATTAAACACGGCGTCCGATTGAGATTCCGCCATGTTTAGTACTAGCACGTCAGAGGTGACGCGTAGATAAGCGAAAGTAGCACCGTTACTTCTCAACTAAGCTGTCAGCTATGAAGAAAGCATTAAATTTGAGTGTATTGAAAACTGAAATCCACCAAAGGCTCTACATAAAAATGCACTGAGGCCTAGCATGTCGCATATTTTACATTAAAATATTGATAATGTTCATCCAAGTGCAGTGCATCGATCCAGTTCGTCGCTTATGCAAAATCACTACACCTTGCCGTCTCACCATCTCAGCCCTTTGACTTCAAACTCAAACTCAAGGTCACGCCGTTAACTAGAGTTAGAGAAGTGCAAAATTTATCATGCAAAACAACCACGATATGAATACATCCATCCAAGTCATTACTTCTTAAATAAACTTTGAGACCAGCAATCACTTTGGTTTAGTTTAGTCTTTAGTTCCTTTCCACCGATGCTTTGGCATTTAGCTCAATTCACTGTATTCTAATGTGCTTTTTTTTTTTCTTTTTTACTTCATAGGTCAATCGTCCTCCTCAAGGTTAAGTTAACCTCGTTTCGTTTTTTCTGCATTTTCCCTTTAAGCCTAAGATAGACAAGGGAATTCTTTAGCCATATCATTTCGACTTTCTAAAACTTCAAAATGAGAATGAATATAAGCTGCAGAAAGCTCTATTACAAAACAAAAACTTAAATAAAAAAAAACAAGGTTGAATGCTTACAGTGAGTTCAATATCACACTTTTCATTTACCATTAAAACTAACATCCAAAAGACGTATCCATGAAAGCTTGAAACTGAGAGCTATCTTCACTAAATATAAATTCAAGAGAACTAATTCAACTTACTCCAAGAGCCAGGACACATATAGACGTCAAGGTCAAACCACATAAAGGTTTCATTTAAGGATCGAAACCCTTCGTTAAACTGAAATTTGCCATTTAAAGTTCAAGGCTTTCTTTCAAGTTCAGAGTCACGGATAGGGGCCCTTGACAGGATTCAAGGATAATTTCTACCGGTGGTTTAGGATATTCAGGATCAAGCTGTTCCATGACTCAAAGAGGGCAATCAACTGCGCGGGTGAAATAACTAGATCCTATGCTAACTTTATCATACGCTTATACTAATCAGTATCACACACACATAAATATGTATATATATATATATATATATATATATATATATATATATATATATATATGTGTGTGTGTGTGTGTGTGTGTGTGTGTGTGTGTGTTGTGTGCATAGATGGATGAAAGTATGTATGTATATACCACTTCCTATTAAGATGTGTATTAAAAATTAAAAATAACATTGTTTCAGAAATTCATCATCTCACTTTATTCTTAATACAATGCGATTTCCCACTTCAAAAGAGCAACATAAAATATTCCATAATATCGAGTTTCTTCATCCATCTTTGCTATCATTTATCCATATATATATATATATATATATATATATATATATATATATATATATATATATATATATATATGTGTGTGTGTGTGTGTGTGTGTGTGTGTGTATAGATAGATAGATATACATAATCAGTACAGAAAGCGAGAGAGAGAGAGAGAGAGAGAGAGAGAGAGAGAGAGAGAGAGAGAGAGAGAGAGAGAGAGAGAGAGAGTTCCTGATTTGCTGAGATTATATAAACATTGGCATCAGCGCCAAAGGTAAACGGAAACCGATATCAGCGGTTTGAGTACAATATCCGAATGTTTTTATGGGAAAGAGTACCCAACGAGAGAAAGAGAAAAGATGACGTCACTATTGAATAATGATCAAACGCTCATATTAATATAATAAAAATAAAACACTATTGCGACGGATAGACAAATTACAAGCTTGATACATCTTAAGATACAGCCAGATATAAAGTTGAGAGACAGGGGGTACCAGGGCTGCAAACGGCCTTTTCTGGTCACGAGATGAGTTGACTTGGAGTTATTCATCTCCCATCCCAAGTTTCCAACAGTTTTTCAGTTTGAAATTTGATATAGAAAGGAGAAGGGATATTCTTATCTTTGGATAACTAAGTCTTATGATGGCAGTCTGTCTAAATACGTATGTAGAATATAAAAAAAGGTGTTTGAGTGAGAGAACGAGAGAAATATGTTTGTAATCCGTCTTCAAAGGGCATTATGATACTACTATGAATATGCAACAGGACATAACAAAATACCTCCAAGCATTTGGATTTAGATTTCATGTACTTCATAACACAAGTGCCTCCCTTTCTCTCTCTCTTTCATCATCAAATTATCATGCATGCTTATGAATGTTTACATGCATTCAACGTATGCATTACATAATTACGCTCTCGAGTGTAATAAGCGTACCTACATAACAGGAGAGTGTGTCTGCGTTCGCATAGTATCCCCGTACAAAAACACTGACATGTGAGGAATGCAGTAATCTTACATGTAATAAACACACACACATACACACACACACATATATATATATATATATATATATATATATATATATATATATATATATATATATATATATATATATATATATATATATATAGTGTGCATGTGTTAGTGATTGCAATTGTGTATTATTGTCAGCAGAAGCCATTACAATTTTCTCGATGTGTCTATTTACAATTCAAGTCCCACAAACCAATTGCCAGTACCTACTACATCAATCAGGGCCGAAAAGCATTTACCTGATTGATCATTTAACGTACTTATAAAGAAAAAAAAAAAAAGCAAAGCTATTAAGAGCCATCGATCACATGGGGCAAGAATCCCTCCCTCTTTTTCTCCCCCGTTCTTGTCCCTAGGCCTATTCATATTATCACCCATCCCACCTCGGGGAGAAAACAGGCGACACAGGTAAAATTCCCCCTCTTCCATCAAGGGACACCCCAAGAAAACCAGCGTCTTGGCATAAACGGAAAACTTTTGAGACGTCAAGCCTCTTGACCTTTTAACAACCAATGTGGAGACTGACCTGTTCAGGCTTGATCGGGTGAGCGAGGTCAGAGAGTATAGTCTCACATCCCGGTCACACGCGCCTGTCGGCACAACACAAAACTAGTACCTCACTACGTCAGTATCAGAGATCCACTGAACCGGGCACCACCACCTCCACCACTCACTACCACCACACGTTCAACTTCCCCCTTATTGATTCCGGTGGAAGGCGCATGCGTCGCCAACCCCTCGTATCTGTTACTTGATGTAGCGCTTCTTCATTCTCCTCGATGTATAAATATTTCCTTTGAAAATATTCACTCTTTTATCACAGAGGCGATATCGAAATCCATCTTGGTATTATCGGAGGCCTGCTACACTGCAGAATCGCCAGAAATCAATGCTTAGCCAAATCCTCGGATCTCGGTCGAGAAAGCGCCGGCCTGAGCGCAGAGTTGACATGATGACAGTTCTGAAAGGTAGGCTACAGGTGTCATGAAACCTCCTCGGGGAAAAGGATTGGGGGAAACGTTTTTATACGATTTCCTAGTTCTCATTTTTAACTTTGTTTATTACTATATTCATCCCTTAGATGAATGATCTGTTTATTTATGTATTTTACATACGTTCATTTGCACTTGTAAAAACTCCCAAAATATTTACGAACCCAAATTCTGGTTCTTAACGAGTTTTGCGGTAAGCTGCCATCAAGCTTTATAATATTTGGGTAAATAAAGAAAAAAAATATTAATGAAATCGTAAACATACTAGTAAATCTTGCACTCGATGCAAACGCACATACTCTCACAAACATAGGCAAGTGCAAGTAGCTAAACATCACGATGGTATTCGACCTGCAATCGACGAGGTCAGGTTTTCATGTAAGAGCAATTTTATTTCTAGATATAGTCACTTTTGCGTTTTTATTATTATTATTATTATTATTATTATTATTATTATTATTATTATTACAACTAGAGCCATGACTATCTTCATATGCAAGTTGACATCTCTCTTCTCTCTCTCTCTCTCTCTCTCTCTCTCTCTCTCTCTCTCTCTGTATATATATATATATATATATATATATATATATATGTGTGTGTGTGTGTGTGTGTGTGTGTATGTATATATATATATATATATATATATATATATATATATATATATATAATTATACACACACGCGCACACACACGCACATACACACACACACACACACACACACACACACACACACACACATATATATATATTATATATATATATATAATATATTTGTGTGTGTGTCTGAGTAGTGATTAGTTTCATAACTGTCTATCCAATTGCCCATGGTTGCTACAGACGTCTTCCAATTAGAATAATATGGTTCGCTTTCTCGTACACTGTAATTTGATACATGAGCTCCTTGACGGCAGAGCTTCCTAGTACTTATTGTCATTAAATCTTGACTTGCTGTTTTTTCCAGTTTCCTTTTTGGCGCGTTTTTTATTTTTTTAATTTTTGGGGGGGAGACCAAAGTAACGCAATCTTTTCTAAAACGTAAAAGAATTTTAAGTAAAGATTTTTAGATGAAATATTGGCAATTGAAAATAAAGTACCAAAGTTTTCACCCACTAACGAAAGATGCATGATCTCAATGGGCTAGTTTTATTCTGATGATTTGGAAGAGATTACGATTCTAGAACAAATGCATTATGCACCGTTCGCTGATTACCAGGGTATCATGTTTCATAACCTGTACTCTTACTGTTTTAATGAAACTTTTCGTTAAGACCTTTATACTTCCCATTGTTGGTTTTTCTCTTTTCTTGATCCTCGCTGCTGCACGAAGGGTTGTCAAAAATGATGAATGCGGGCCTTTCAAAACAAATTACTTGGCCCTGCGAGGTAACTCATAAGTACCTATACAGAAATGTGTATTTGTACCAAAGTAAAATTGATTCACAAGTAATGATTTGTAGCGACTTCATGAAACCTATCTTCCCTAAATGTTGACCAAGGTTTGTGTGAATATGGATGGGGTAAAACAACGCACTTTGGATACGATATTTTCTTCATACTTCAACTAAATATATTATATGGTATGGATGACGAACCTGAAACAGCCAGAAAGAAAGAACACTG
>NC_061109.1:96629383-96666883 GCF_015104395.2 Macrobrachium nipponense | reverse complement strand
CCACAAAATAATTCTTAGCTCCTGAGGCTGAATTTACATCAAACGAGTCGAGTCAAGTCGAGTCACTGACGCGAGTCAAATTGACTTATTCCCGTCACACTGAATGAGTAAATCTGAGTCAAATGGTCTTGCAGCATTCAGTAAGTAATCTGATTTTGTGGAGTAAGGACGGTTATTCTGTTGCTGAA
The DNA here is from genome assembly GCF_015104395.2 of Macrobrachium nipponense. Classification (NCBI taxonomy): domain Eukaryota; kingdom Metazoa; phylum Arthropoda; class Malacostraca; order Decapoda; family Palaemonidae; genus Macrobrachium; species Macrobrachium nipponense. The sequence goes on along the minus strand of NC_061109.1, from coordinate 96,666,695 downwards.
TCATCTGTTTTGTTATGGATTCGGATACTCAAACACGAAGTTGACATCAAAAGGCTTTACTATAGGAACTTCAGTCACTTATTCCCTGACTTTGATACTCATCCTGAATAATTCCATGCTTACTTCAGGGTGACCACAGAAAATTTTGAAAAGCGGATGGAACTGACAGTATCTTAAGCCATAAGTTAGAGTTGAAGAAAGAATAGACATCTTAGAGATTGGAATATATTCTGAATAATTAACAGTCTCTTTAGAGGTGTATGGCGATGCTGAATTTGAATGGGCGTGCTCTGTAAAGTAACCATAGTGGGCGGATTTAAACATCTACCTCCGAAAAGCTTCACGTATTTCAATCTTGATGTCAGTATTGTTAATGTTAGATTATTTTTTTTAACCTTAGGTAACAGACTTAATAAAAAACATGTGATCTAGGTCGTTGACAAGTGTAGAACCCGTTTGTTCTCCCAATACAGAACTCAGCATAGCTACACTTTCGAAATCATTTTACATTCAATTTATGCTGTTATTACTCGTATCCGGAAAACTCACGGCTAGCAATTCACCTTCAATATTTCACCGGCAGACAAATCACCGTCAGGCAATTCTGCCCTAACACTTTCTTGTTATTTATTTACGCAAATAACTCACTTCAAACTGTTACTACTTTGTGGTAGGAAAATTAGTTATGATGGATAATTGGAAATAGTCCCTCTGATTTTGGTGAACATGTTGAAGAAACCCCTCTCTGGAAATGGCTCTTCAGTTTATAAAGACAGAGAAAGGGAAGAAAAGGCTGTTCTCTGACAGTTCTATGTATTACTAGATAGAGAAGGAAAAAAAATATTGGAGTTGTGAAAATTCCTAGAAAACGAAATTTCGAGCCAGAGTGACTATAGCTAGTGACAAAATCGTTGAGACAGAATCGTAATCACTTTGCGGATGCCGCAGTGTCGGAGCAATAAGAATTACAGATAAAACAAAGAAGTTGGATGATTGGCCTCATTCACTATTGTCAGTTGCATTGGCTGGATTATCTTCTTTCCCACCGTTAGCCCTACATTAAGCGGTCGGTTGCCTGATGCGCCTTCTCAACTGCCTTCTATCAAAGGCATCATCCTCCACCAAACCTCTTTAATCCATATCTTCCTTCACCTTATCTCGCCATCTAATTTTCTGTCTCCCTTTCGATCTTCCTCTTACAGGTTCCTCCCAATCCCTCTTCACTCTCTCCTCGTCATCCATCGTCAACAAATGCCCATAACATCTCAATCGTTACTCTCTTATCACCTCTTTAATCTTTACTAAACCTGCCTTTCTTCTTATTTCATCATTTTCCAGTCTCTCAAGCAGCGATATTCCCATGGTCCACCTTAGCATTCTCATCTCTGTTCTCTCAAGTTGCAATTGCTGGATGGTGTCATGCAAATACAGACGCTTTGAAAATAATAATACCATACATCAGATATTGGACAAATTCTGGGCCAGCTCCTCCACTTAATGCTAAAAATAATTTTTACTGAAGGTTTTATAACTTTACCTAGTGGGGATGAGTTCTTATATTGTTCTGTGGAAGGTCGGCATTGAGCATTTAGAGCATTTAGAGCATTAGAGCATTTAGAGCATTTAGAGAACAGATGACTGCATGCAATCCCAACATTTGGAAATATATTAATTTCATACAAAAAAAATTGAAGTTAGAACTGAGCAGTAAATAGCTACAAAGAAATCATATCGTGATCTGCCCAACGAATTCAGACACTTCTTCAGCAATATGACATAAACGGTGATTTCCTTACTGACTATTTGTGTGGAGTGACTGATAAAATTCCTCATGAGTTTCTTTATGTGCATTAAATTTGAGTAAAATTGTATTCGATCCAGCATGCTTCTATCTTCTGATATACGTGAGATCTGTCTTGAGCCTACTGTTGAGCTTCATTACATTTGAATCGTTTAAAAATAACTGAAAACAAGTGTACACACACACGCACACACACAGCTCTTTGTTTCTTTTTCGTTTTGGCGATGATTTGTTTGACGTTTAATATGCTTTGACAGTGAATCGTTGGCTGTGAATTTTCTTAAATTCGTTCCTATTAGTTTAATATAGCTGTTGTTGCTATTTTTGTTGATATTAATGGCCGCAGTGGTTTTTACTATCTTAATTTTACCGTTATCATCATTAACTCATGTATAAACGACAAAGGTAAACGACAGTCACATAAGTTTTAAATTTCTCAAGGTCTGCAGTGAATAAAATCGCACTACAAATCAGAAATTCAGTCTCAAATAAAAAGCATTAAGCGACGTCAAGGTATTTCCTTCGACATTCCTTTCTGTATTTTAAAACGCATTCCTTTGCCCCTTTTCTTGCCCCGGATGGAGGCTTCTATGGGAAAGAAGGCTTAAAGTCAAGAATCTGGTGATGCCTAATCCGGATTGGCCACGAGTCAGCTTCAGTGAAGAGAGTGACAGGAAATTCGATGACATCCTTTTTTTATTCTGTTTTTCGGACCCAGCCTTCACCTTGGACCTTCTCTCTCGTATTCGGAGACGAGAAGACGAAATTCATTCCTGATATTTTATTCTTCTTTAAATTTTTTACTGGAACTATGTAGTTAGTACAGTGATGAGAAGTAATATTCGTGTGTTGCTTATTTCTGCACTCTGAGTGGTTCAGAGGGTTAATGTTGGTTTCATATTTTGTGCTTATTTGGGGATTGTGATATTATAGGTGATCAGATCTAATGTCTTTTCATTTCTTGTAATGAAGTCAGTATTTACTTCGATAAATCACCATAAATTGAATAATGACATTATCTTCTTTTTCAGATGGTGTATTACAGTTGTCGATGAATCTGATGATAAGTTCCGTGAAATCAAAAGAACAGACATGTTAATGCAAATGGGATTAAATCGCAATTATCCATTATCCGAAGGCTATCCTCTTTCGATTAGCTGTCTATAAGTCTCACTCATCTACACAGATTACCAGTGGCGGAACTAGGTCATTATGGGCCCTGGTGCAAATTATTTGAGTGGGCTTCTATCATGAAAAGCAAAATTAATTGTCATTACCTGATTTAACAGTAACTAATGCTCATAAATAAATCAAAACAACAAATTTATATGATTTATGGGGGTGTGTATATTTACCTGTATATATGTAACTAAATCAAAACACACAAATTTAAATTTATGTTTATTTATGCGGGGGTATAGTTTTACCTGTATATATGTAACTAAATCAAAACACACAAATTTATATGATTTATGGGGGTGTGTATATTTACCTGTATATATGTAACTATATTGTATAAACATATATGGATATATATACATACATACACACACACACACATATATATATAGGTTATGTATATATAAAATTATATACATGTGCATATGCATATATTGTGTATGTGCGTGCGTGTGTGAAAATGCAAAAAAACTTACTAAGATATTAGAAGTCACGCATTCATCATGATTATTATTATCATCTTTAAGATTTTATGATTACTATTAGTATTATTATTATCATAACTTTTATTCTTTCCTATACTATAGTACCATAATTATCATTATCACAACTATTATTAGTATTGTGATCATTATTATTAGTAGTACTAATACTACTATTACTAATAATAATAATACTGATAATAGTTGTAATAATGATAATGATGGTATCCTATAGTACAGATAAGAATAAAAACTTTTACCATGACCATCATTTATACTGTCATTATTTCTATTAACTAAACATATTTGTAAATATATTAGCAAATCAATCTACTAAGACATTATGATGGGGCCAGATGGGCCCCCAATCGCAGTGGGCCCTGGTGCATTGCACCTCCTGTACCCCCAGTAGTTCCGCCACTGCAGATTACATAGGCCAAATAAATAAATCTTAAGTACCCTATCCTAAAATTCCTTTTTCAGACCTTTTTAGGCTCTTCCATAGACCTTTCCTACACACCCCTCCCCAAGAAGAAGAAGAACAACAACAAAGTAGTTTGTAGGCTTACTCCAACAACTAAATGATATATTTCAAATCGACTCCAAGTAGAGAACCTGAATTCCACATGAATATATGTAGGACCAAGTCGATATCAACCTGATAGCCGAGTGGTTAAAATTGATGAACTGTTTTATCGTTGTTTGTAAACCTAAGCCGAAGGTTCGAATCCTGGCCGGAGCACATGAATTTACCGATCATAATTTCCTTTGGGTATTATTCTCAAGGTATAGCGAATTCAGTAATAAACGATATTTGTGGCTTAAATATCTGAATATGCGAACTAACCAATCAGCTATCTTGTTGGAAAAAGGTTGATATCGTCTTTAAGTGCGAGTACAGAGCCTGAGTTCGGCGGCAATATATGTAGCAGGGTCGTTATCAGATTATATCTCTTGATAGCCGAGTGGTCAAAGTCAGCTACTTATCGATGCCTGTAAATGCTGGCTGGTACATGCGCTTATCAGTTATAATTTCTCTTGGGTGTTAGATGTTCCCAACATCTAGCTTCGACATTGAATTATATATATATATATAATTCAATATCGAAGTTAGATGTTGGGAACATCTTACACCCAAGAGAAATTATAACTGATAACATGAATATATATATATATATATATATATATATATATATATATATATATATATATATATATATATATATATAATTCAATGTCGAAGCTAGGTGTTGGGAACATCTTACACCCAAGAGAAATTATAACTGATAACATTGAATTATACATATATATATATATATATATATATATATATATATATATATATATATATATATAATATATATATATATATATATATATATATATATATAATTCAGTGTCGAAGCTAGATGTTGGGAACATCTTACACCCAAGAGAAATTATAACTGATAAGCGCATGTACCAGCCAGCATTTACAGGCATCGATAAGTAGCCGACTTTGACCACTCGGCTATCAAGAGATATAATCTGATAACGACCCTGCTACATATATTGCCGCCGAATTCAGGCTCTGTACTCGTACTTGAAGACGATATCAACCTTTTTCCAACAAGATAGCTGATTGGTTAGTTCGTAAAACTAAGCAAGTTTTGAAGTTTCGTCGCATGTACACGTAGTATTGTATTTTCATATTCAGATATTTAAGCCACAAATATCGTTTATAACTGAATTCGCTATACCTTGAGAATAATACCCAGAGGAAATTATGATCGGTAAATTCATGTGCTCCGGCCAGGATTCGAACCTTCGGCTTGGGTTTACTAACAACGATAAAACAGTTCATCAATTTTAACCACTCGGCTATCAGGTTGATATCGACTTGGTACTACATATATTCATGTGGAATTCAGGTTCTCTACTTGGAGTCGATATGAAATATATCATTTAGTTGTTGGAGTAAGCCTACAAACTACTTTATTGTTGTTGTTCTTCTTCTTGGGGAAGGGTGTGTAGGAAAGGTCGCAATTCTCCCCTCTTAACTCCGTGTTATATATATATATATATATATATATATATATATATATATATATATATATATATATATATATATATATATATATATATAACACGGAGTTAAGAGGGGAGAATTGCGAGTGATGGTTGTGAAGCTTCTTTTCGGGACAACAACTCTGCAGGTATTAAAATAATAAGTGGGGGAGAGAGAGAGAGAGAGAGAGAGAGAGAGAGAGAGAGAGAGAGAGAGAGAGAGCTAGTTTTAAGGTGGTAATATGAGAACACGATTATAAGATAGAGACCGTTTGATAAAAGGAATCCTACAATTCCACTAAAGCTAGGAAATCGCAATAAAGGATAGTGTTAAAAAACCCAGGTAGAAAGGAATAAAGTTTCAGAACTGCGATGAAATGATAACAAGCAAATTGCGGAATCACAGAAAAACTGCACTGTTACACTAGACGCAACTTACTGACTTGGCGATGTATTGTAGCTTAGAGAACTGCAGTTGCTTCTACGTAGGTACCATAAAAAGTTAGGGTGTCAGAGCATATTACAACCTGCTTACGGACATTATTATTATCCTCTTAAGTGGTTTATACAAAAGCAATCCTTGTCATTTCATTAGCAGCCATGATCCTTTTTATACTATTGTTCCAAAGGTTCAATTATTTGCATTGCTCTTCTGTGCTATATTTATTTATTTTTTCATTCATGAATACTGAACCTTAATTAGTTCGCATATTGCTCTATGAAGTATTAATAATTCCTATTTGTTTCATCAATGAACTGTTCTACAAACTACGTTTAATCTATTTCTTTTATTGACTTCTCTAATGCTTCTTATCCCCATATGCTATCCCATTTTAGCAATTTTGTCTAATTAGCCGAGAGGCTCCGTCTCTGTGACTTTTATACATACATTCTTACTTTTATATTAGTCTTGTCTGAAATTCATAATTGGCTAATTTCTCTGATTTTATAATGCTTGCTTTCTAACGCTGTGCACTTACCACAGCCTCAGATGTTTTATGCTCACCTAGATACTCGCTCAATACTTGTTTAGCATTTTCCCTTCATGATAGGTTCTTATCAGTCTTAACTGATTCGCTTTGTTCTTCGTATTCCGCGTTTTTTAACCAATTCTGCGCTTGTGCTGTCATCTCAACAGCCTTTCATGATCCGACTTTGTGTTCATGCTATAATGACATTGAATGCTGTCCTAATTACAAACAAAATATTATCAGGAGACTTTACCCCATCGACATTTATCTAAAAAGTGCAAATAATTTTCTCACCGCATTCCAAGAGCAATCATCCAGCTTCTTGCAGTCTAGGAACATGAGCTTTTCATTATTTAGAATTTGAAGAGAAACAAGTGAGTTAATGGGCGAGTGTTATCGTATCGTGTGTTCATTGGCCAAAATCTAGAAATCTCGGTAAATATCTTTCCGAGTTCATTTCCACATAATTAAGTCCCGTAACATTTAGAATTCGTCTTCGTGTAATATAGTGCAGCGGAGTTTAACAGGGACATTTTTCAAGGTCAGCCAGTGAAATTATGAATATGAAGGAAACAGAGAAAGATAAAGAGAGAGATTTTCTTAATCAAATATTAAACTTCTACATATTTCATTAGCTTCAACAAAGCAACCTTAGTCATATGTATTGAGCTATTTCACGAGTAAAAGAAAATGACCTGGCTTTTTGCTAATTTGTAGCTGATATGCTGTATAATCATTGATACGTTTACCTGACTGTGGGTTAAGCTTTGATGATAGATTTTTCGTTCAAGAAATGGAAAACACGGAATTAAAGATGCTGAATCGTGTCGATTCTGTTTGTTCTTTCAAGTCAAAGTTAAACTATATTTTAAAATGCGTAACCACCTGAAAATATGCAAATGCTGTATGCATGCATGCCTACGAACTTGATTTTGCTTTCGTTTCTTAGCTTTTTTTTACCCTGTGCCCTTTAGTGTTAAGAGCTCCTGAGAAATAAAACAATTGATTAAATAAGCCAGTTGATATACAGAATTAATATTTAAATCAGTGTTACATTTCAGTACGTTATACGTAACCTATGTTTCAACACTGGTTATGTCTAATCACATTTACTACAGGAATCGAACCACGTGATATATTGTTTATGAGACAAAAAGACTGAAAATACCTATCTTTTGTTTAATTTCCCTTTATTTTTGTTATCCTAATTTAACCAAGTTCATCGCATCTTCTTGAATTTACTCTTATAATCATCATTTGTAATATTCCTCAAAAGCGTCCTTTCCCTCTGTAAGAAAAATAACGCAAACAAGACGAATAAACTGATAAGTCCGTCCACTGGCTTTGCTTACACGTATCCACGGAATATTTCTCGTAATAAAGTTTCAGGATGTGATGCTTTCTCATTTTCAAAGAATACAGAATACAGAAGTAGAAATTTTTCAAAAGACCATTTGACGCTATTACGAACTGCCAACTTAAAATCCGCTTTCCGTCTAAGGAGAAATGTATACATGTGGAATCAATATTGAAAAGCCCATTAGAAGACAAAATAATTGCTGGTCAACTGAGAGGAGCTGGCATACCCAGCGAGGACAAATAAATCTCCAGATTTTCCCGACATGAAGGAAGGACAGTAGTGATAGTTTTAAAACTAAGTCACGAGTAAAAATGAATAAAAGACAATGATAATGATAAACCCACCTTTTGCTCTACCACAAGGCATCCTCAGCCCTTTTACGAAGCCTGTCCTACCCACCTTTGGAAAACAAGGATGAAGGAGCTGACAGGAAAGTGTGTTTGGGTGTACTCTCTAGCAAAGGAACTCACATCTAAGACAATGGAACACCTCGGTACAAAGACAATGGCATCGTCCCATATTGTAAGGTAGTGGTTTATTTCTGAGTGGTCTTCTAGAAGAGATGCTTGCCAAGCCAATGATTCTTCTACATAATAAAAAAAAGATAGATCGAAAAGGGTAAGAAGTTTGGATGTTCAGTGTTGTTAACGATAAAAGATATGTAATGAATATGCCACACTATTTGGAGTTGGTTTAGGCAGAGACTAGAGAGGGGCCTAGCTATATATAAAACATCAAATACCTAATCAAAGAATGAACACCCACCACGGATTCTCTTTCTCTTTTGAGTTCTTTACCTTACACTGGAATAATTTCATTAGTTATCGAATTTTGTAATGTGGGCACTAGGAATTAATAGAATTCTATGAAAAACTTTAACAATAACTACAACAGTGTCTTCGGTTAACCCAAATATGAACATAGTTTACTTTATTTTCTTTCACATACATTCATATGCAGCACAAAAAAATTTGTAAATAAATTTTACGTATTTCTAAGTATATAAAACAATGAACACTGATGACCCTTCTCTCTCTCTCTCTCTCTCTCTCTCTCTCTCTCTCTCTCTCTCTCTCTCTCTCTCTATATCAAGCATTTTTGGGTTTGTGTTTGGAATATACGCTAAAATATATTGTACTCCATAAAATATTAAATCGATAACAAAAATATTCAATCAAAGTTTAAACATTCAATACATATTCTCTGTCTCTCACACTCGTAGTACTACGTAGTACTCTGCATTTATCTGAGTTTTATTGCAACCTGGAACATAATTCTACCAAACTAGGCTGTGATCACCAAAATATTAAATGTGCAACATAAACTATTTACTCAAGCAATGAAGATTCAGTGAAAGCCTCTCTCTCTCTCTCTTTCTCTCTCTCTCTCTCTCTCTCTCTCTCTCTCTCTCTCACACACACACACACACACAAACACTTGTGTGTCTGATTGCATGGCACAATTCTGTGTGTTTCATTAGGCGGGAAATCATTCACTCAGTCAGTGGACAACATTCAGCTGCTCACACACTAATCCTAATGCGTAGCTTCTTCATCCCCACCGATACCCCTAAGCTACGGAGTCAGGCGCTGTGATGCGTCTTCTCCAAATATTCCTATCAAGGGAATCTTCCTCCACTAAATCCTCCTCTAATGCATCACTCAATCTAATCCTCTGCCTCTCTCTTGGCCTTCTGCCCAAGCTATGTTCCACCCAGCCCCCTCTTCACTTCCTCAATCAGCCATACCATGTGCCTATACCATCTCAGTCTGGACTCTTTTTATCATATCATTAATCTTTACCACGGTGGCACCTCTCCTTTTTCCTTATTTTCCAACCTCTTACGCGGCAGCATCCTCAGAATCAACTTCAGCATCCTCATTTCTGGTGCGCTCTTTCCTTCTCAATACCCATCTTCCCTGAACGAATCATCAATAGTCTGATCACAGAACAGTAGATATCTTTTTCGATTTATCAGGTGAATTTATTTTGTCTCACACTATCTCGACCATCTTCCATTTCCTCCATCATGCTTTCAACTACAGCTTCACGCCTTCCCTCCTGGCTGAAAATCCTTGGTACTTGAAATCATCTACCTATTTTAAATCAATGCCTCTTTTGTCACATGCAAATAACTTAACTCCTCCCTGTTTATTGGATGCCAGAGCCTTAGTCTTACCCACATTTACCCTCTACCATTCTATTTAGAAAATTCCTGCCACTCTCGTACCCTTCATTGCAATTATTCTTTGATCTCTGCAGTAATTACTAGATCACCTGCATATCATAATTCCTATAGAACTGAATTCATATAAATAACCTAACCCATTCATGTTTATAGGATACCAGAACCTCGGTTTTACCCACATTGGCATTCCCATAACTTAGAGAAGTGCTGAGCCTTGCTGTAAGCCAACTTTTACTCGTATTTCCTATTCATTTCTCGGTGTGGCTCGGATCCCACTATAAGCTGTGGGTCCCGAGCCACGTAAAAATATCTAATCCTTCGGGCCGCCCTAGGAGAGCTGTTAATCAGTTCAGTGGTCTCGTAGAACTAAGATATACTAAACTTTTTCCTTTTTCTTAAATACCAAATACTGGTCCGCTTGGCATGTTATCAAATGCCTTCCTTCGGTCTATGAATGCACAGCAGCGCTATACCTCTCCTTTTAAAGAAACTAAACTGCTGCTCACTAATCATCAGAACTGTTCGCAATGCCTCAACCAACATTCTTTCTAAAACCTTCAATAAATAATCCGTTAGTTTGATTGTTTAATCATTACCTCTTCAATTGTAACTGTCTAAATACCTTTACTTCAAACTTTCTTACCTTAACAGTTACAGTAACCATTCTTCTTCACCTCTTTCTTAGTAGTGTGGCTATTAATAGAGAATTCCCGAGCAAGACCCTTCGCCCCAGCCCTCAACCAGCTCAACAACGCCAAGTGGGAGCCTTTGGACACCTATTGTATAGTACCGGTGCCTACAAGCAAGGCTGAAACCCAGTGAGAGGAGGTCCTTACAGAAGCAGTATTCTACGCACATTAGAATACTGTTTTCACTCCATGACCTCACCTCTTTTTTTTCTTATGTATTAATAGTACACTCATTAAGACCTTTCATTTGATTTATAACAATTCCATCTTTTTTTAACACATTACTTCATTATATATTAGCACCCTTAGTTGACTATAAAGATATGTGGCAGAAGGTGTCTGCTATGACTGCTTTACAACTGTTTTGCTAGACATGAGCAGAAACATCGTAACACTGACCTCCACATATCATTGCGAAGAAAAATGCTTCCCCAGCGTTTGTTCCCTGGAACAAATGCTGGAAAAATATATTAGGAGGTGCGTAGTATGATAACTACAAATAGTATGAAACTAAGAACAGAAACATCTTACACTGATATATCAATTAGTCCTGAGGCTAAGCCGACACGGGACCTCAACTGCAGGAGAGCTAAAAATGGCAACAAAGCCTATTACCCAACCACATGCTATCAAAACCATTCTAACTAAAACTGACAGAACAGAATAACATCGTTTTTAATCGGCTTAATTCAAAGGGAGATAAAGAGAGATTAATGGATATATTGTTCAGTAGGTTTTGGCAATCAACGAAAATCCCAAAGAAGTTTTTTATTTATTTATTTGTTTGTTTGATAATTTCTGTTCTTTTTACTCGTGGCATTTGCTGTAAAAGTGGTGTCGTAGTATTCAACCCAAAACGATTTGCTGCACTGGTTAATTTCTCTGCTCATTTATTTATTGTAGTTTCGTGGATTCTTAAATGTCGAAATCGGCTGCATAGAATTCCAATTCAGCAATATTTTACTCATCTTAAACCGATATTTGAATGTTAAACTTATAATTTCTCCCAAGTTGCATTTCACTCTGCGGAACTTAGTAAACTGGATAGCTTTGGAAGTTTCTTCCTACCTCAGTTTTTTTCTACTCTCATAACCTTCAATTCCTGGAATGTTCACCTATCTATTTTTTTCTTTTTTTTTTCTTTTATTAGGGTTTAGGTTAAATATGGGAGCCATGATTACTCTTCACGTTGACCTCTACATAAAAAATAGTTGTACAAGTATAAAAAATTATCTTTATTCTTTCAGCGTATTCTTGAAACTTAAATAGTTAATCATAATGCATCTTACTGAAAAAAGCTGTTGGACATGAAGAACTATTCACGCATAATTTACTAGCTAAAAGATCAACAAAATTAATCGTAGATACAGAAATGATGAATTGTCTCAAAAGATGTCTAAGGCGTGATTTTACAAAACATCTATCCGTCTATCTATCTATCTATCTAGTATATATATATATCTATATATATATATATATACTATATATATATATATATATATATATATATATATATATATATATATATATCTATATATATATATATATATATATATATATATATATTATATATATATTCTTGCACTGCGGCTTTGATTAATATGCATTCAATTTAACAATTACATCGTCGGAAAACAGAATTCTCTGGTTGCCTTATTGATAGAGACATTTAGGGATTAAAATCTTATCTATTTTCTTTTCATTCAGAGACCTTCATGCATTGATGCATAATTCTTTGCCTACAATTATTTTTGTATTTAATGTGATGTACAATTTTCACGTATAATCTTTAGGTAATTACCCATCAGGTATTACTGCAAAGAATTGTTGTCTGGGGTACTTCTTTACCTTTAAGAGGCTGTTGCCTTAGAGACAAACAAGTTATCCGTAATTGCCCACGTGTTTCCGAAGCTCCGCTTTAGTGGCAAAGATGAAACATTAACTTTATGATATTTAATTGAAGTCCACGATTCCATATTCAACTGTCTAACTAATCATAAGTTTCAATTAGCTCCTGTGAGCTATTATCTCCTAGTTATCCCCCGCAATCGTTTACTAATTATGTCAATTAATTTATTGTAGACATTTAACTTTTAATTAGCTCAGTTGGTTAATGAAAGGTAGTCTAAGGACAGAATAAGAATAAGTAAATATATGTATATGTAAACACACACACACACACACACACACACAATATATATATATATATATATATATATATATATATATATATATATATATATATATATGAGTTAACACAGTACCCATGTTTTTATCCCAGAAAATAAAGAAATAAAGTCCACACCAAAACTACAAGTAACGGAAATTATTTTATTATATAGTTTTCGGAAGGGAACATTCTCTTCCTTCTCTCAGATAAATGGTATGAATAGCACACGCAAATGCAAGAAGAAACATTAGAGTAAAAAAATAATAGAAAGTAGTTGGAAGTAAATAATCTAAAGAGGCTAAAAGGTGCAAAACACCACATAGGGATTATTCTTGCAAGGAGTGTATATATCACAAGCAATTATAGAATGTAGGATCCACGAAGATAAGGCTAAGAGTAAGTGTAAAGGTGCATTTCTAACTATAGCAATCGAATGACCGATCGAAGCGACTCTAGTGACGCTTCTCTAGACGACTCCAACTATGGCCACATGCTCTAATCGGCCTAGTAGTAGTAGCAGTCCAGTCGTACCAACCGTCTTGATTAGTAGTGCTCTTTTTTTATTGGTTCTTTGAAATATGGACGATTTAAAACTGACTGAGCTAGTGCGCATACATAGATGTATGTGTGATGCAAAAAATTACTCTTATAAAGAATGCATACATTTGATGAGGAGGTTCATCTCTTTTTAATTGATCCAATATTTTCAAACTTTCTTCTTCCTCTTCCCCGAGAAGATAAAATAGCAACTCAGGTGCTTCCGCCATGACATCAACAATGGAACTGATGAAGTAGAGCGACTAACGTCGTGGAATTAAAAATCGAATAGGCGGCTACAGTTTTAAAAAATTTATCTACAGTAAAGCATTCGAGCTATACTGTATCATATATTTTACAATGACGTAATTCTGATGTGCGTATCTTATCGCTCACTGGAGTCTGATTTTTCTCTTGGACAGGCCTTTTCCGGGACACCCACATTTACCGTACACTTTGCAAAGGAGAAAACCAAAAATCCTGGCGAGTCAATCTAAAATATAGCAATATTTTGTAGTAACCAACATTTCTCTAGTAGGAGGATATCCCTTTGTTTTGTTTAATTGTTTGCTTTAAGGGGAACTCAAGTACTCGGCTACATTAATTAATTTACATAACAACTGCTATGGAAAAAGAATTAACATTTATGATTTCAACATTGTAACGATGATTCAGAGGGTTACTGACGATACAATAGTTTTGTTTCTCCCCCCCTCCCCTTAGTTTTATTTGAACAGCCTCTCTCTCTCTCTCTCTCTCTCTCTCTCTCTCTCCTCACAGCTGTATCCTGCACTACTCTCTCTCTCTCTCTCTCTCTCTCTCAGCTGTACCTGCACTACTCTCAGTACGTTTCATTAAAAGCATCATATAAAGAGATGAAATAGGGCCTACAGTTGATTCAATGTAATGAAAAACGTCGAGTGCTGCGTGTGAAATGCATCATATCAAAAACAGTATTTAAATTTCACCTTTCCCACTGTTTAAGTTATATCAAACCACAAAATTCATTAGCTTGGACTTGTTTCTATTGAAGGAAGTAATCACGCAGAACCTTACGCTAATTATCCAATTGGAATGAATACAAAATATTTTATGAACATTGCAAACTTGGGAGTCACCTAATCTCGCTCGTTTCCTCTTCTACCTGGATGTTTTGCCATAACCGGAGTATGTATTGCCATTTCAAAGGAGTTATTCTATGGAAGGTATCCACCTACGTTCTACTCTTCTTCGTTTTCCAATACTTTACCCCTTTCGGCTTCTCAAAAAAAAAATAAATAAATAAATAAAAATAAATAAATAAGTAAATAGATAAATTAATAAATAAATAAATAAAAGGTAATCGGCAATTTAATTACGTCGTTTCCCCACGTCCACTTCACATGGAAGAAATTATCTTTTATAGGTAATCTGTGAAAGGAAAGCAACGAAATTTAGGAAAAATGGCTCTTTGAGGTGTCTGACATAACAGTCTATTTTAAATATACTATTTCTCTCATCCTCCATTAGGGCATGCCATTACGATATTTCTAATAACAATTTGTTCGAGGAAGTTCCAATTTAATTCAGGTACTTTGGACAGATCACACAACTCGCCTCGCCAGGCTTCATTAGATATTGCGTACCATACAATCTCTGTTTACTTTCAGGTTTCAATCACGTCACTTAGTATGCTGCTTTAGTAGCAGTTACCAAGTTCATATTTGTCATTTGGGTTGCCGAACTGAAAGAGAAACGATATAGTCGTTCACAATTATTACTACCTGCTTTATTTTCTATAAAAATCTGTTAACTAAAATTACAAAAGTTCTCATAAATTCTTGCTTTTCAAATATGTATATTGTTATATAAGCAATAAGGTACACATTTAATCATCATGAGATTACAAAAGAAAAGTCTTAACTGATCTCAAAAAGTAGTAAGTGAGTCTGTTCTATTTATTTATTATTTTTTTTAATCGCTCTCTGACTGGGTCAGTTTATCCCGATACCGCTTGATTTTATACAAATACATCAAGGGTACCTACATGACTCAAGTGTCTCACACCCGGAATAGATTTACAAGAGATGGGTGAAAAAACAATTTATAATTACGAACTTTTTAAGAGCGAATTTCATGTATTCTTGTCTATGTAGAATCTAAAATCATTTGCTATTATGTTCTCTTTTGAAATGAAGGTGATTGGGAATTTCATTCTTTGTAGCACATTCCGTTGTCTGCTCTTCTGAAAAATAACTGAAAGTGTTGTGTTTCCAAATAAAATAACGAAAAATACATATCATATCACGGTGAGCTATGCATAAATGCAAGGTTAAGATATTTCCGTCGTAAATGAATGCGCATGAAGGTAATTTTGTATTGATAGTATTATCTGCCAAATTCATATATCTGGATCAAAGTGCAGTACATTCATATTTGATGATGGGATTTTGTTTCCAGTTGCATTTATATGCAATGAAACCATAGATTAGTTCTAATCACTGAACAACTTTCACAATGGACTATATAAATATCGAATAACTCATACAAAGCTTCTGTCATTCATTCATCTATTGTTAAACCGAAGAGTCAGGAAATTCTATAGAGCTTGGGGAAATGCAGACTCTCGTCGGATATTTAAAATATTGCATAAATTCATTAAACAAGTAAATGCGCGGATTAGCAAATAAAACGGGAAGGTTAATAATTTGCCAAATGAATAAGAAATTTTGGGGAAAAGCTCAAAAAGCCTCGTGCAAATAAAAAGAACGAATTGCAAAGGAGATGGCTTACAGACAAGGATATACCATTTCAAATCCATGCAATATTATGATATACTTGAATCACTATCATTCATGATAAATGCATGGTCAGTCCATTGTCCAGAATGCGCACTGTACGATTCGTACATTCTTAATATGGAGAAGTTGTGTTCGCATTGGTGCTTTAATCTAGTGGTTTTTATTTGAATTTTTGCTTTGCAGAAAAAAAATAATCTAAGCAATATCATAAAATATTTTGCAAGAATTGGAATATTATTTGGGCAAAGCCAATATACTCTGGCTGTTTTTGTGTTCATACCTGTATCCTACAGCGTAGAGCCGTAGACGATTTAACTAACCTCCGACATTCACACATTTTACTCATTTGCTTTCGTTATTTATAATTGTTAAAAGCAGGCTGGATGAATTCTTGAGTTTTTCCATAAATAGACGAATCAAAGTAATTTAAAATAGATTATGGTATCTCAAATTAGACTTTCCAGAGTAACTTTATAGTTAAAGTTACTTTTCCAAACAGCTATTATCACTGATATGGAAAATTCCTCCACTTTGCAAACCTTTCAGTGATAATCACCATAATCAAGCTACATTTTTCCATGCAAATGTTTGATGTAAAATTATTATTTTAACGCCGCCAAACATGCATGAGAATTGGAAGAGATAAATGCAATCAAAATCAACAAATGGCACTTGCAGTGAGTTTGCAAACTACGGGGACTGTTATTAATTTCAAAGCTCACTATGTTGCAGATGTTGATAGATACAACTAAACTGAATAACTGTGTCATGGCAGTGTTCCAATCTTTACACAGGAACACATTTAATCTTATTTGTGCAGGCCAATATGCACTTCATTACGTACTTACCTTGCTTTGTAAATCCAATACCATTTAACAATGTTAATGTTGTTTTACAATGACCTATGCGTGATTGTTACATCCCTTTGAAAGTGCCAGTATATGGCATTCCAATTATACATAGTTTATAAAGCGTGCTTAAAAAGGTCTTCGTAATACTGCTGTAGGTTAATAATAGAAATATTTACTTATTTCCTTAGAAATTATTCTGAAAAGAATTAGATAACAAGTAAATAAAATGAAATGATAAACATTTTTGGTAAGAACGAAATATATATCCAAAGAGTAGATAACTTAAACGGACAAATATTTTCTACAGCCTTGTAGCGTAAAGTTTGTAAGTTGAATTTATTGCAAGTTCGAACTGGCTCAGCAGTAGACCGTTTTGCTTCTTTTAATTTAAAAACAACAACAAAAACAATTCAGGCGCTGGTTAACTTCAGAGATTTTAAAAAGTAAACGTAAAAGGAAGATAATTTAATACTATCTTTTTTTATGGATTATAACTTCGGATTTCTCTGTTCTAATCATACGAGTTCCCCATCAGTTATATCTGGAATAGGATCAGATAAGGGAAATGAAAATAAGGTAATGTAATTACTGAATTTTGATTAAATAGATAACGAGGCCAATCATTATAATGCATCTGGAATATTGTAATAGTCTTTCCGACCCTCTCTAAAAAATCAATGAGATACCTAATGAGATTAGCTTAGTTACATTAGGCGTTTTTCACGTCCTCATACATTGCAGGTAAGGAATACAAACTGACCAATCTTAGAGTACGTCATGTTACTAGAGTGGTTTAAAGAATGGCAATATCTACGTTAAGAGAGACACGTGTAATGCAGCGAGAGAATCTGTCCAAAAAACACGGACGCAATCTAGGATTTTATTCCAATAAAATATTGCACTTTTAACCCCAACAAAAAAGAGATGGTCAGCTAGTATTAATAATAAGGTAATCAACAGATATAAACTACCTGTAAAACAATCACGCACTAAGGCAATTCACTCTTGATTCTCCCATCCTGATAAGGCTCCAATATATACATACATATATATATATATATATATATATATATATATATATATATATATATATATATATATATATGCATTAAGCTACAAATGTCCTTTAATATCCAATTCGCTCTACCACGGAATTAACATATTTTCATATGTTAACCGAATGGGAATTTTTTAATTGACAATAATTTCTTATTATCAACTATAAATTCCCTTCGATTAACATATATGAAAATATATTAATTCCGAGGTAGAGCGAATGGGATAATAAAGGACATTTGTAGCTTAATGCATGCAATGTATGGGTCACGGCGATGTGATAAAAAGAGAAAGAGAGAGAATTTGGGATTGAGAATTAAACCTACAAGTCCCCCTTTAAAGTTCATACTTCCTTACAATCACACAACAAAGAAAATGGATTTCATGGCTACCTTAGCTATCTAAAATATATTTTTACTCGTATGTTTTTATTATGTCGTTGTCCTTGATATTTAAGTGAAGCGTGATATACTATAATTATTAGTGGGTTGAACAACTCAATTATTTTTTCTATTGGTTCCTGGACTATTTCCTAAATATTTTTATATGAAGTTAGTATCATCTAACAACTACTTTTGAGTACGATGATAACGATGAATCTCAAATAAGTACTTTAAAGCTTGTCTTTTATAACTGCTTTAGTTTTTCCATTTTACAGAGATTCCAAAACTGTCTAAAACCAATATAGCTTTGCCCCTACCTTTTTTATATTTATAACCAAAATCTGAAAAGCGCTAATAATCTTACTTCAAAACAAACCATTTTAGTGTGAGAGGTGGACAAAGAGGCAGGTAGAAGTGTACTGATTTTTATTACGTTGTTGTTGTTTTTGATTTAGCTGACCTTGTGTCAGCACGGGCTCTTGCTCACAGAGCAGCCCGTATTTTTATTACAGTCAAGGGAAATATAATCAAGGGATAAATATACAATGCGGACGGAAATGTGGTCACCGACCCGCGAGAGAGTAAAAGTGGGTCGGCGAGACCCGATTTGTGTTTCTTGAGAGACATAAAATACAAAATATAAAAGTACACAATATGTGGTTATACAAGCTTTATACACTGACGGAAAGCCCGCTGAATGCTCTCTCAGGGGGAAGTAAGAACAACGCGAATGATGAATTATGTACAGAGAAAATTATGAATAAGCGTTGTCCTTACAAATACTCCCCCCCTAAGACAATAATTAGGTATGATTGTTGGCTGACTTCTTTGTACTTCGGGTAGTCACTCGCGGAAGCGAGCTGGACGGCGGAGGCGCCCTCGGGTGCGTGATATTAGTTGTTGTGGTAGATCCTCGGGGTTTTCGGGGACGGGATGCCTCCCCTGAGGTGATCCTCGGGGGGTTCGACCGTCTTTCGAGGGCGGCCGCGGCTACGGCTAGGAGGTTTGGCGATCGAAGGAGTCGCTTTTTTCCGAGGAAGATTGAGGCGCCCTGTGGAATCCGCGTCTGCGAGGTCCTCGTCCATGATGAAGGCTGGTTTCAGGCGATCGATTGTGACCCAGTCCTCGCGACCGTTGATGGATAAGAGATATGCCTTGTCAGTGCGTCGTAGGACGCGGAAGGGACCGCGGTAGGGTCTCGTTAGAGGCGGGCGGCGGGCGTCGTCCCTGACGAAGACGTGCTTGCACGATGATAGGGCCTTCGGGAGGAAACGTTTGGTTCTGTCGGAGAAGGTTTTGACGCAGGGCGTGAACTTCCCGGCGGATTCCCGAAGCCTGGCGATGGAGACGTCAGCGTCGTCGGCATTGGTCGGGAAGAACTCGCCAGGGACTGTTAATGGCTCCCCGTATACCTTCTCCGCGGGTGATGCCTCGCCGTTTGCCCGCGGGGCAGTCCTGAGACCGAGGAGGACCCACGGTAGTTGGCTCTTCCAATTTTCGTCGGTGCAGCGCGCCATCAGGGAAGCCTTGATCGAACGGTGGACTCTCTCCACCATGCCGTTAGCTGCTGGGTTGTAGGCGGTGGTGGCATGTAGCGACGTTCCCATTAGGCGGGCCAGGGCAGTCCACAACTCCGACAGGAAAACTGGTCCGCGGTCTGTCGTGATTTCGTCTGGCACTCCGAATCGACTGATCCAGCTGGCGAGGAGTGCTTTCGGCACATGCTTTCGTGGTCGCCTCCGACATCGGCGTTGCCTCGGGCCATCTGGTGGAGCGATCGATTACCGTCAGGAGGTACCTGGCGCCTTCCGACGGGGGCAGGGGGCCAACGACGTCTATGTGGATGTGGCCGAATCTTCGTTTCGGCTGCGGAAATTTCCCCACGCCTGATTCCGTGTGCCGACTGATTTTGCTAGTTTGGCAAGGCACGCAGGTCCTGTCCCACTCGAGGGAGTCCTTCCGAATTCCATGCCAGACGAACTTCTCCGTCAGGAGGCGCACCGTCGTCCGGCCCGAGGGGTGCGAGAGTCCGTGTATGACGTCGAACACGGCTTTCCTTTGGGAGGCTGGGATCAGCGGGCGCGGGCGGCCCGTGCTGATGTCGCAGAGGAGCGTCATGCCTGCGGGTCCGAAAGGCACGTCTTCCCACTTGAGGGCGGTGATAGCAGTGCGGTATGCGGCAGTCTCCGGGTCGGCAGCCTGTTCCCGGGCGAGGTCTTCGTAGTCGACCCCGAGACGCACGGCGTTGATTTCTATCCTCGATAGGGCGTCTGCCACGGGGTTCTTCTCGCCAGGCACGTACTGGATGGTGCAACCGAACTCTGCGATGGCTGCTAGGTGCCTCTGTTGTCTCGCTGACCAAGCGTCGCCCGCCTTGGTGAAGGCGTGTACCAAAGGGAGGTGGTCCGTCCTGATCGTAAAGGGGGAGCCCTCGAGGAGGTAGCGGAAATGTCGCACTGCTTGGTACACTGCCAGGAGTTCGCGGTCGAACGTGCTGTACCTCGTCTCGGCGGCTGATAGTTTTTTGCTGTAGAAGGCGAGTGGCTGGGGCTCGCCCTGGACCACCTGCTCGAGGACAGCCCCGCAGGCGACGTTGCTGGCGTCGGTGGTGAGGCGTAAAGGTGCAGCAGGGTCTTGTGGCATAATGTCGCCGCTCTGTCGAGGGCCCTCTTCGTCTCGTTGAAAGCCTTCTCTTGTTCGGCCTCCCACGTTAGGGCCTTTGGTTTCCCCTTCACGACCTGTGTTAGAGGAGACATGGTGGGCGGCGGCGGGGATGAATCGGCGGTAGTAATTGACAATTCCGATGAACTCCTGCAGGGACTTGACCGTGGTTGGTGTTGGGAACTTCTGCACCACGCCTACCTTCGAGGCCATGGGGCGCACGCCCGTCGCGGAGATCTCGTGTCCGAGGAAGTCCACCTTCTCGGCGCCGAAGGTGCATTTGTCGAAACGGACGACCAGCCCGTTTTTCCTTGCAGGCGCTTCAGAGGACCGCTCGGACGTGATGTAGGTGCTCCTCCAAGGACCTGGAAAAAATCAAGATATCGTCGACGTAGCAGACGCAGAAGGGCAGGTCCCCCAGGATGCTGTCCATCAGGCGCTGGAAGGTGGCCCCTGCATTCCTCAGGCCGAAGGTTGAGTAATGGAAAACGAAGGAGCCAAAAGGCGTGATGATGGCAGTCTTGGGGACATCCTCGGGGTGCACTGGAACCTGGAAATAGGATTTTAAGAGGTCCATTTTTGTGAAGACCTTCGCCCCATGAAGGGCCCCTGTCAAATCCTGCATGTTTGGCAAGGGGTATTGGTCGGGGATTGTAGCGAGGTTGAGTCTTCTGTAGTCTCCGCAGGGCCTCCAGGTGCCGTCAGGTTTCTGTACCATGTGCAGGGGCGACGCCCAAGGGCTCGATGCTTTCTTGCAGATGCCCATTCGTTCCATCTCCGAGAACGCCTGCTTCGCCTCCTGGAGGCGGCCTGGAGGGAGTCGTCGGAACTTCGCGTGTGTTGGGGGGCCTGTGGTGGCTATGTGGTGGAATATCCCGTGCTTGGGCGGCGTCCCTGCCGCCTGACGAAGTTCCGGCTTGAAGACTTCGGGGAACTCCTGGCAGGAGGTTTGCCGTATTTGTGGGGGCGATGGTACAAATTGTAGGGGCGCCCGGGCCTGCTGCTAGTGGAAGGGAAAGGCATGTCCCCGTGTCGAGGAGGCGTTTTGCGGCCCACGTCCACCAGGAGGCCGTTCTGCGCCAGGAAGTCTGCCCCCAGTAGCGGGATGCTGACGTCCGCGATTGTGAATTCACAGACGTAGTTTCTCCCCAAGATGGATATCTCGAGGGGCTTCGTGCCGTAGGAACGGATGGGGGTCCCGTTTGCGGCGACGAGGGAGGTTGTTTTGTCGGGCTCGCGGCTACGGTCTTTTCCTGACGGCGGGAATATCGAGTGCATTGCCCCCGTATCCACCAACATCCTCCGGCCGGAGATCGCGTCGCGGACGTAGAACCCTACGGTGTGTGGTTCCGACGCGGCCGTTGCCACGGGCGGCCTTGGTTTTGTTTGCCGTCGTCGTTTTTTGACTGTTGGAAGGGGGTGCAAGGGCTTTCGCACCTCCTGGCGAATCTCCCGAACCTCCGGTGGAAGCGGCACCAGGAGTTTTCACCTCGCTGCGTGTGGGAGGACTTCCCTTGGGATACGGCGCCGATCTCTTGCGTTGGGTCGTCGTCGTCTTCTTCCTTCTCTGCGGCCAGGCACACGGAGGATCGGGGGGGGGGGGGGGGCGGCGAGCTTCGCGGCATTGTTTGACAACGTCAGCTTCTTTGCCTTCTCTAGTAGTTCGTCGTCCTCTAGGGTGTACGCGTCGGTCAGCTGCTTTCGGACGTCCGGCTCGAGTTGCCGCAGGAATATTTCGCGGCTCAGGCTGATCTCTACCTTTTTTCCGTCGGGGCCTATTTCGGGCAGCACGGACGAGGCCCATCACAGTGTCCCAGGCATCTTGGGTGTCGGCGCCGCGCATGGGGTTCGCGACTAGGTCGAGGGCGCGGGCGGCCCTTTCAGCGATAGGCACGGAATAGGCTGTCAAGAGCCTTTCTTTTATCTCGTCGAGCGTGACAAGTCCGATTCGTGCTCGACCGGTCAGCCAGTTAGATATTCGGCCGAGCACCTCTGTCGGGAGAGCCGCTGCGACGAGGTCAGCCTGCAGCACTTTGTTTGTGAGCCCCGCGATCCGGAATTGCCCTTCGGCTCGGAAGAACAGGAAGACGGGTCAGCCGTTGTGAAGGGGGGCAATTTGACAGCTTGAGCGGCCGCTGTGTCAGAGTCCGTCGCTGGTGCGGGGGAGGCCCGGTTTCCCGCGAGTTTCCCGCGAGGTACTGTTTGCGCCCATTGTCCTCTCTCACAAAAACGGTCGACAGAGTCGTGAATGGCGGGCCAAACCGTTTGAGGAAACGCCTGAACACACCTTGGGCAGGTATGCCGTATTTAGTCCGTTAGAGGCGTTGGTTATTTCCACGGTAGGAGCTTTCAGAGATCTATACTGAGGCGCCGTATGAGTCAGTTAAAGATCTCTGAAGGTGAGCGGCGGTAGTGAGTCCCTTAATGGCTGAGCCAAACCGCTTGGGTCACCGTCCAAACCGGGAGGTCACCAGTTGTGAGAGGTGGACAAAGAGGCAGGTAGAAGTGTACTGATTTTTATTACAGTCAAGGGAAATATAAATATACAGCATGCGGACGGAAATGTGGTCACCGACCCGCGAGAGAGTAAAAGTGGGTCGGCGAGACCCGATTTGTGTTTCTTGAGAGCCATAAAATACAAAATATAAAAGTACACAATATGTGGTTATACAAGCTTTATACACTGACGGAAAGCCCGCTGAATGCTCTCTCAGGGGGAAGTAAGAACAACGCGAATGATGAATTATGTACAGAGAAAATTATGAATAAGCGTTGTCCTTACATTAGCAACTCCAACTACAATCAGTTACTGTCAACACTAATAACAAACATGGTTAGAAAGTGAGACTAACTTTGCCTTGGAATCAGTTTATAAACTATGTGGCGTAATATGGCTATCTTTTTATCAATGTCTGAATAACCTAAAGCGAGATTTGCTTCTCTGAATTTATCATCTAAAGAAAATCCTAAAATACTCTTGAGAAGAATGAAATCAAAACATTGAACTCAGCACAGCAGTTGCCGTTCATAAAGGCCAGAAAGGAATTTTTTTTTTTTTATCCTTTTTCGGATAGCATGAAAACAGCCGCATGGCTAGAACGTATATGTGGACCACATGGTTAAACGTCCAATAAGAAAGTTTGAAACAGAACTATAGCTCTCAGAGTTTGCTACTGTCATGCCTGACGTTGCATTAATTATGTTTTTTGCTTCACATACTTTCAGTCACTCGCTTGACAGCACTGATTGTCCTGCACTTAATAATGTTTCATTACTTTATGAAACAATGTAAAGTCCCAAATTAACTGAATATGTTGCAATAAACGGCGCTTGTAAGTGTTCGCGTCTTATGCACATCCTGACATAAAGAGTGAAGGGTTTATATACAAGACAGCTCTAAGTAATTCACTAACATATTTTACAGTGTTTTGAATGATTTTCAGCTTTTACATACATATACAATCAATAAAAATTTTCGTTTAGTACACAAACCGTATGGCGTTATGACTATATTTTGCTTACGTGTTAACAGAGTTCAAAACGGAAAGCACGTCCCCAGTGCTACTTATTTGCAAAATATAAATAAACGAATAAATAAATGAAATAAGATATAAAAGAGAGAGAGAGAGAGAGAGAGAGAGAGAGAGAGAGAGAGAGAGAGAGAGTGAAGAACGTCGTGCTTGTGTTTTACAGATTTTACACCACGCGCTGAGTAAATTAGCAAGGAATTTTAACTGCCATCTGTGTACAGTTAGATTGGCATAGACGATTTGAGTTCATTTCATGCAAAACTTTATCCCGTAAAATAAAGATAGGAATTAAAGAATTAAGACTACTAAGTGTTTTTACATTCATGATCGGCTGAATGGTCTCTAACAACGACTTAAAGATAAAGTGCCACGAACAGTTACTTAATTACAAAAATTAAAAACATCAACCTTCTTCTTTTTAACTCATCTTGCTATCTGTTAACTGTTGCACTGAATGTTAAAAGCAAAAACACACGCACACAATTACACAAACACGGGACTTGAATTAGTTTAAATGGATAAATTGTAATACAGATCGCCGCACAGTGAAAATGTTGTATTATATCATAAATCAAGAAGAAAATTTAGCAAGATGGATCGAGTTTTTATCTATCTATCTATCTATCTCTCTAGCTATCTCTTTGCTGTCAAATTTTAATAACATGAAAATAAAAAAAAACTAAAGCAATATTACTAACACAGCTAAAAATCCAGATGACATCGATAAAAGTAACGTATTGCAGATTTTAAAATGACGTTAAAAATGGCACTTGCACATCAGCTCTACTCCATTTAGTGTGACCATTGAAAGGCCCACTCAGCCACAGTGCCATCTTATTGAAAGGTGCCATTCCAGCGAAGGGTCACCTATTTAAGGGACACTTTCCAAAATTACTTTTATTCCCAGGCAATTTTAACATGCCCTAAACTACCAGAACCACGCCGACCGAAAGTTATCAAACCCTCATGAATCTAGGGAAGGAGGTGGGTTTCAAGGAAGAGAGCTCACTAAGTGGGCACAGGCACAGCTAGATGCCTTACTCCAAAGGTAGAAACAACAGGAAAGAGAGGAGCAAAGGCAATAAGAATTGGCAAAAGATGGAAGAGAGAGGAAGGTGAGAGATGAACAAAGGAAATACAAGTTAGCTCTAAAAGAAAAGGATATCAAGTTTGAGAAAGCCTGTCACGACAGTGGTGCAGCTCTAGCTCAACAACACACCACTAGTGCATCACCTGCCACACCTAATCCTCCTATATCCAGTATCAACTCACTGATACCAAAGTGGGCTGACAATGAACCAGGAGCATGGTTGGGGGAGGTAGAGGCCTTACTTCTCTCTAAGCATATTGAAGGTAAAGCTAAGGCTGCCCTCTGTATAATGGATAGAGGAAAAGGGGAGACATGGATGGTTCGGAAGGCTATAAGCAAGGCATATTTCTTCATGTGTGCCCCCGGGTCCCTTCCATTGTGCCTCAACTACAAGCAACCCAAAACACTCATGGAATAATGTCGCATGGCTGACGATTGGGAAAGTTATCACCCTCCTTCCAGCACATCTCACCAACGAATAATGCCACTCGGTCATCTCTCAGGGCTAACTTGCCCAAAGAATGGACTCCCTTTTAAAACTCCAGTATATATGTAACCACTGTCATGAAAAGGAACACCCAGAGTCAGATAACTACTTTAAAGGGGGAGCCATCAAGCAGTACCCTCCTAAGTGGTCCAAGAACCCAAATTGCACCTCTCCATCAACTGCTGAGCAAACTTTATCACCCACTGATATCACAGCTAGTCAAGCCCATCCAAAGGGCC
This sequence comes from Macrobrachium nipponense, assembly GCF_015104395.2. NCBI lineage: Eukaryota > Metazoa > Arthropoda > Malacostraca > Decapoda > Palaemonidae > Macrobrachium > Macrobrachium nipponense. Next base: position 96,640,195 of record NC_061109.1, on the reverse strand, counting down.
ACTGTAAGAAATGAGGCGTCCTCAGTCACTACAGTGCCAGATACCATGCCTACTCACAGCATGGAAAAACTACCAAGCACATCAATGTAATTAGTGCCACATCTGCTGCACTGCAGCATGGCCTGCTGACACTCCTAATCCTGAGGGGTTGGATACTCAGACAGTCTCAGTGGTACCTCTTGATGGCTCCAGCTTGCCACATCAGACATCTGTCTGATGGTCATGTCCCAAGTGCCAGCTAGTACCACTGTAAGTGAAAAGACTTGTAGGAGGATGACATGGTCGAGGGTTTCACTAAGTCCATCCCTACAGTCGAGCTCCATGTCACGACACCTTAGGGTACTCAGAACCAATGCATTGGCGTAGTAAGTACCATAAGGCTTGGAGCTGAGTTCCTGTTGGGATGAGACCTCAGCTGGGGATGTCTTCTCACAAATCCCCTCCGTTGCTTGGCACCCTTCACGATGAAGGCATCGCTTACAACCTCAAATGACAAGAACACTGCCATGTGGGAAGGCGTGCCACTGTCAACAGGACCACCTTCTGCCGGCCAAAATTGCTGATGGAAGGGGTGTTCACAGTGTCAATCAAAGCCGTGTCCTCCCTCTCACACGAAAGTATGGCCTTCAAAAACTTCCTCCCTTACAACAAAAAGAAGCTAGCAAGATACAGGACAGCTATAAGACTTGCAAAATGAAAGGGCACTCCATGAGTTAGTCAGGATGCCCCAGCAAGCAATGCACTGCTATCACCAAAACCAGAAACATTCCTGAAGGCTCTGACCTCCACCTGGGAGAGGAATCTCTGTCTCAGCCCAACTCTGGCTCACCTAGGGGCTTTGCACCCCAAGGTTCCCCATGCACTTCTTATCTAAAATCTCTGCCAGTGCCACTTGAGCGCCCTGAGCAGTGCCATTCTCCATCCCCCATGGATGTTGAGCAGTTGCCTGAATTGAACCTTGTGCCTAGCCCTGCCTTATGGCCAGTGCCAGTGCTAGATTGCAGCAGCGATCGTCCTTCGGGAGATCACGCAAATTTGCTTGAGTTGGTCATTGCAAATTGTGAGCCTCCCACACCCAATAATCCTTCTTCCTTGTCAGCTCAGTCCTCAGCAACAGCTAGCATAGGAAGCCTTCCGATAGCCCCTACGGTTACCCCAGACTTCACTCCCGACAACCCTCCTGGCCTTTCCCTAGTTGGTGACCCATCACTTCCTAGGACTTTTGTATATAGATCTTGGAGGATCCAAAAGAAGAAGACAAAAGGGCGGAAACTGTCCAATTAACCTACTAAAGCCTTGAGCTCTCCTTGGCACTCTTGTCCATTGGGGCACAGTGCCTTCCATCACAGAGTGATTCTGGCACATACCCAGAGGAGGTAGCCGGAGTGATCTTGGGTTAAGTACTTCCATACCAACATCCTAGACAAGATCATGCAAAATAGTGGTAGTAACCTTGTAATTGTAATTACATTAATTTTGTTAATATTGTAACAATGAAGTGTTGTTGTCCTTATATGTTAGAGCTACTGAACTCCTGTAGCACTCTTGACACAGTGCCTCATTTAGTAGAGTATACCAGGCATCAAACTCCAGAGAAGATTGCTTGAGTACCTCTCTCATGGGCTTTATTACCACGTTAAATAAGATGTATTGTGTTGGAACTGGCCTCTGGCTTCTCAAGATGAAGGACATGTCCTAGCTACTCATAGATTGTGTTACATTCATTGACACCTCATGTTACAGATTCTTTTAAATGTTTTGTATATACCATAGCATAAGACCTTTTGTGATTTGTAATAATACTGCATTGTAGTTAAATCATTGTCACTTAAATTGGTAATGTGCAATTGTAAATTTAAAACTTCCTAGGAATGAATTTTGACTGTCTTCAGACACAGCTAGTTAAATACCTGCAAACACCTTTGAGTTAGTGTTAGGGAAATCAATTTAAATTAGCTTGTAAACTCACATTCCCCGCTAGGAAGTAATGTATATCACGTGAATTTATCCTCATTTGTTTGGGCAAGAACCATTCAGAGAGGAAAGTATAATCGAGACTGGTGACTTTTCTACTACAGACCTTCATGCCTGAAAGGGAGTGGAATGGCTGCTTAAAGGGGGAGCTATTACAAATATCAGCCGCCACCATCTCCCAGTATACCCAACATAAAGATCAAATTGCAATCCATAGAGGAGGGGTAGGCCAGAGCCCACAAACCTAGAAGCAAAAGTGAACCTTCAGGGAGGGAGTACCTTGGATGGAACATCACGCCAGGTACTCGGATTAGTAATTCTATGGGGAATATGCATTCTAGTAGTAGCTCTCTCCCCTTGTCATAAGAACTATTTCCCTGTGCTCTGCTTTTTGCTGGTTTTCAAATGTCTTTCAGGAATGTCGGGCACTCACTACTTCGAAGGGCCGCTTCTTCCACCTAAAGGCTTATGAACGGGAAAACATCCAAGGAGCAAGCGACTTCAGTCACAGCTCGGTCACAAAGCAGACACGACGCCTGTCCTGTCAAGTCCCGAATTTTGAGCCGTGCCTACTTTGGCACTCTGCCACCAACGGGTATATGGGTTACAAGCAACCCAGACGACAAGCCTTCCCTTCATTTTGTTAACTGAAGACACAGCAGATCATATAGCTATTTTACAACAGTGCACATGAAAGTTGGATTGCCTGGTAGGTCTGAAATTGGCATTTGAGTACCAGTTTATATTCCCCTCATCAAGTTTCTCATTTTCTTTTCACTCATTTCATCCCCCAAAGTAATTTCCTTGTTGATATCCCGTTGCTACTATTGTGAGTATTCCTCGTATGAATCGAGTCTTTTGATGGAATAATCCTTTTAATTCACTGACAGAGTGAATCATTCCTCCATTGTGCTAGATTATTGCAAATGAAAGAATCCTTTATGCACGAAACCTTACCTGGAATAAATCTATTTCCATATACGTGTTATCTCGTTCCCCTCATGTCTCTAAAACCAACCTGCCTGTGAGAATTGACCTAAGAGCAGTAATTAATTCAAAATTACTACTTTGCAAGCTACCTGCTTCGCAGCTTATTGTTTTGTATTCTCTAGCAAATGGCTCCCGTTTGCGTTATTACTGTACAAAATTACCATTCTTTCTGAAAGCCAGTTAATTGTGAATTTTGTTTGAACTTTATGGTTGTATTTGCCTTGCTGGGTTGTATACCCGGCATAATTTATTTCCCTTGTTTCAACTGTGCGAAAGAAAGTAATTTATTATAACTAATGGCTTTCATGGCGGCCTTTCCTTTTATTTTAGAGGTAACCCTAGGTAAGCTATCTTGTATGTTGCATTTTATTACACATTTCGTTCTGGGTATGTGGCTCCTAAAGACATATTCAAACTTAATATTTATTTAATTTGCCATCCCGACGAAATATGTAACAATAATTTATGCTTGAAAGTGGTAAGCTTTCATTCATACCCATCAAATGTAGAATGTCATGTATCCCCCTTTCCACCCCCACCCCCCCCATGCACCCCAGTTCTCTCTCTCTCTCGCTCTCTCCTCTCTCTCTCTCTCTCTCTCTCTCTCTCTGCAAGTGCTAAGTGCTTTACAATTATTATATACATCAGCAAAATTTAATGAACTATTTCTTTCCTGTGCTTGAATGTTTCCGCTAAGGGTTCCGAAAACCCGAAAACCTCTTTTGAGAATCCATACCAACGAAACGTAAACAGGATTCTGATGAGAGAGAAGAGAGACGAGAGAGAGAGAGAGAGAGAGAGAGAGAGAGAGAGAGAGAGGAGAGAGAGAGGAAAAATTGCAAGAACGAAAAAGATACTTGTAATTTTAGTGTTATGAGAAATACAGAGGAAGACGGGTCCAAGTAAAGTTTATCTCTGCAACTGGGGAAAAAAAAAAACTTTGAACTAATAAGCAGCTTCGGTGGGTGAGAAAGTTTTGCCCGGCTAAAATAGTGATTCACAATAGTTCGTCAAGAATATCGTACACTCAGGTTACAATGGCTTATTTCTTGTTATGGTAGTTATAAAAAATAATTTATCAGGGAAACACTGGTTGGCACGACCAACGTTTGACTTTAAAGGATCGCGTTCTCGTAAATATGTCAAAATGTGTTTATTAAGTTATTTTCCCTTCGGCACTAAAATCCAGCAGTGCATAGAATCGTTTGTTCAAAAATATCATCGTTGATCTTATTTCATAATCTATGTATTAACTACATGACCACATTATACACAGAAGTGAAGGGTTTGATTGTCTTGGTTCGGGGTGCTAGGGAATATGACATTAAAGCAGAAGCGCTGCGTTGCAGTGGTTCATATCTGTGTTTTATTTAAGGAAATATGTTACGTTAGAGTAATGTACTATGCTATCAAGTCGGTTGTGAAGGATTAAAATAACCCTTTGTTTTAATCTTATCTCGTTCCCCTAGTTTACCTAGGGTTGGTTGAAATTTGAAATGGGAATGTTATTAAGCCACCAGTGAAGATTAAGTAAAGCGAAATTTATCTAAAAGAGTAAAGTACGATAAACCATTCCATCTTTTCAACTTTTATGTAACGATTCAGTTCTCTATCCTTGGAGTGGTGGGCTTTCAGTTCTTACAATTTCGCCTCAGGTATAACTGTCTCGCGATTATTTCAAGAACAAGGAGTCTTTCCTCCACCTGGGAGTTAAAATGTTCACTGGAGCCACCTTCAGCTTTATGTCATTTCTTTATAAGGAAACTTACATATTCCCCGGTATTTCCATGATGTCTTCAATCATTTTAGATTTATAGAGAGTTATACGTTATTTTACAGGAGCTCCGAGATTTAATTTTAAACTGGAAATAACTAAGACACGAAATATACGTAAAAGAGATGATCAGCTTCTCACGAAAGCAGCATATATTTCTCGATTTGAGACGCAATAATTAAGAGACGTTTACGAAACTGAGAGCTAAGGATGTTCATAATGATAATAATAATCTATCTACATTCCTTACCTGTAAGGTTCTCTTTCTCTCTCTCGCTTGTTCTCTAACACCATAAAGGTCATGATCTTTCTCTACCCTCCCTCAAATACTTCCACCCTCTCTTCATTATTTTATTCTAAGATACTATATAGACACATACACACGCACTCTCTCTCTCTCTCTCTCTCTCTCTCTCTCTCTCTCTCTCTCTCTCTCTCCGACCGTAGTTCCCTCACCTCATCCCCACGATGCGTCACTATCCATCTACCTCGATCCTTCGAGATGTTCTGAAGTGGCAGAGAGATTCCGCCGTGTCTCCGAGTTTCTGTCCCGTTCCCGGCAATTATGAATCAGGAGAGCAAACAAGAGCCACATGCCGGAAATCAGGCAACTTCAACGGGCGCCCATCCACCTGAAATGGTTGAGTTTGCCCTTCATCACTAGCCTGGTTATCAACAGTTAAGCTTCCGAGGTGTACTAGAGAGGGAGAGAGAGAGTGAGAGAGAGAGAAAAAAAGTTAATGCTTTTATTGCTGGAATTTTCAGTTCCATGTTTTGTTGGAACTTGTGATTTTCGTTATGCATATCTTCCATTTACGAGATTTGTCTTATTGCATGCCCCCTATATTCGAACAGAACCAGTAACTATAAAATAGTATATATACGTTTCGTTAGGCAAGAACTCATTCAGTGAAACTAAATTTTCAGATGTATTTACTAAACCTTTTCAATTAACATCTTTAACTTAAACTGAGGATAATCGTAAGGTAAAGAATAGTAGGACACTCCCCCATAACGTATATTGCAGATTTTGAAATTCGATGTTAATGCAAATATAGCCCCAAAAATATTTAATGTACAAATTCCTAAGTAATATCCTCTTTTATCCTAAAAACAATGCAGCACATAAGATTCCAGTTATTGCTTACTGTGTTTTGTCGTCCAAAATTTACTTTAGTTAGTTTATAAATAAAATCGTTCATATAGAACGAAATGTGTCGTCCGACTATAAGGCTGCTGCAGCTGAAATATTCTTGTCTTCTCTGGTTAAGGGTTCATCTCTTCGTTTATTATACCACAACTTAAAGACAATATCTTTGAGATTTATGCGATACCTGGATTTACTCAGCTTTCATATAAAAATCAAAGGAGCCAGGAATATACTAAGTAGATAGATAGATAGCTAGATAGATAGATGCATCATATACAACTGTGCAAATTAAGATATGGTGAGTCTCTTTGGCAATTTAGATCACAATATGGATCTGCCATCAATTTTTTGCATACCCGTTCAAAGCTTAATTACTTTACAAAAACTATAAAGAACAACAATCGTGAATACATCTTACACTAAAAGGTCAAGACGCTGTAATTTGCAGAGTTTGCTCCAGTAAAGTTTACGGACGAGTTCCTCTTATTATCATAAACAAACATAAGCATAAACATACGTTGTTATTGTTGGCCGAGTCTTGGCCAAATATGCTAGCGATATGGAGTTCATAACTCCAACTTCCCAAACTCAATTATTGTTTTATGTTTTACAAGTACATACACCAAAAGAGACGTACAATAGAAGAGGTGGAAGACCCAGACTAGCTTGGAAGAGAACAATGCGAAGGAAGGCTGGAGGAGATGAGTGGATATTTGTGCAAGATCAACTACACGAATTCCACAAAATAGTCAAATGCGTCACACAACCGATGATGATAATACATAAACAGACACATAGACATAAACGTACACACCCTCTCTCTCTCTCTCTCCCTCTTGCTCTCTATGTCTATATATACAAACATATAAATTATATGTATATATATATGTGTGTGTGTGTATGTATATATATTTATTTATATATTATGTATGTGCATGTGTATGTGTATGTGTATGTGTTATATTAGACTGTGTGTAAAGAAGCGCGGCCATAATTTGGGAAGAACATATTCGAAAGAGGAAGTCGGACAAGAAGACCTAGTTGGTGCTGGAAAAGTAGAATGTAGCTACTAAAAACCCCTGGGAAGGAATAACGTTCTGTAAGAGGTTTCAGGGCATCGAAATATGCCTACGGAAGTGATTATGATTTTTTTTTTAAAGCCACGTTTTGTCAAGGAAACGGTATTGCGTTGAACACACGCGCGCCAACACACACACACACACACACACACACGCACATACGCTCTTCCCAACACGATCACATACACATGCACACAGACACACTGAAACGAAAACACACACACATATAACCAAATAGCCGCACAACTTCACTGTTCACCATGTGTATTCATACTAATCATCTTCATCAGGTATCGATGCACTCCAACGATACCTGTTGAAGAAGACTGTTTATCTTCGGAAGCTTACCCTATGGAAATTAAAGAATCTGGAAGCTCAATCATCCCTTCTTGTCGAAGCCTAACACGGGTAGTTTGATTAAACACGTCTCCCCCACACATACACCAATATATATATATATATATATATATATATATATATATATATATATATATATATACAGATAATTCATGTATCTATATATACGTACGTGTGTGCGATTGTGTCCTATGGACAGCAAAAAATATATGAATGGAGGACTGATCAATGTTCGGTGCAGTGTATCTGAACTGGTGATATGGGCGAATGTAAAATACAAAAGAACACTGAAATAATATTGGGATCTAGAAAACAGCATCATGAGTTCGAGTCTTCCCAATGTCGAAACGAAGTTATCTTCAAACTTGAAAGAAAATACACAAGGAATGTGTAGCGCTTTTAATGTCAGGAAGCTCTAGGAATGTGAGAACGAATGGTACTTTATCGATTGTATAGGTAAAAGGAGCGCAACAGGTATAAAGCTTCAATAGTAAGTGCATATAGTACAATAATAAAAAAAATGTCAGAGACCGGGTGTTTTTGGCAAATTGAATCTGTGTCTGGCTGGCAATCGAGAATTTGAAAGGGTGATTGGTTAAATGCGCCGACCGGCGGCGGAGAAAAAAAAAGAGCATATTATGTATCAAAGTGACTTGAAGAATTGCTGTCATCTTTCCAAAGAACCTTTTCATCCTACCATATAAAATATGCAGAAAACTTCCTCGAAAAATTTAATAACTAAAACATCCCTTTAAACAACTTGCAACTACTTATCACCGTTTACAAAGGTCCCGATTGACGATGTGCCTGTATTTTCTAAGTATTCAGTTAACAGTTTGGCAAGGGCATTTCCCTCATGGCACTGATGGGACGATAAGATTAATGAGCTTATCCGGAGCAATCAACATCCTCTCTCTTAGTCGGAACTTTTATAAACAACAGTTCAGCTGAAATATGAGCTTCGTCGTGCACTTCACATGGAATACTCAGAAAAAATTTCGACGTCCATTTAATCTTACATGTTTTTTATATTTTCATAGAATGCTTCCGTTCTGGGAAAACACACAAGAGAAAAATTTTCGTTTTTAATCGGGCGAATTCACCAGTTCTAATTATTGAATTATAAAGTGAACGGGATATAGATGGAATACTGACCTTCCTAGACATTTAGATCACAATAGAACAGACGAAACATGCATTTACAGTATACAAGACGCCAACTTTCAGTTTCGTATCTTCATTTCTTAAGTTATCATGATTTCCAATAAAACCACGTCCATAATGACTTAATTACTTCAGCTTGCATGTATTACTAATAAAACTAACAAGAAGTAAACAAAATATAATAGAAAGATCCCACAAGCAACAAAACCTTTACAACAAAGCAATGGAAAAATAACTGAACACCTCCAGACTGATAATGTTTATTTTATACGACCCTCTAAACCAAAGAGCGTACGATAATTAGTGGATATTGAATAAAAAAAATTCGAGTATTCACAAATTATCTTGCAATGTTGCGAGGAAATTTAAGTCGCGCTGGTTGGTAGACGTATTTCACAAAGGCCAATGGGCATAACCGATCAGCAAGATATGCTTTGAGATTTTGCAGGTTTCGTGCTAAGGAGGTCACTATCTTAAGTAGCTACCGGTACTATAGGAAGATTTTGGAATCGACCATTCGGAGGACTTAATTTTAAGGCGTTTTCATTTATTTACCGCTGAGAGTAGCAAGTGCAAATGAAATATACTGAAGACCATGGTAAAATGATGCGTTGGCCCTTCCTGTCACAGTACAAGAAACAAGTTGATCAATATTTCTAGTTCAGGAAAGTTGTTAATCAAGACCTGCAAATTGTACTACATAAAAACTAGTCACCTATCTTATTCACCAGTGATCAGGGTTGAACTGCTGTCTACGGAAATATTGGGATTTTGTGTTAATTTTGTTTGGCTGGGGCTTCCATTTCACATTCACACACTTGCACACACACACACACACACACACACACACACACACATATATATATATATATATATATATATATATATATATGTATGTATGTAGTATGTGTGTGTGTATATATATATATATATATATAAAGATAAATGCCACGAAGGAAAAATAAACGAAGGAGTCTGCGAGATCTTTCGGCTTAAAAGCCCTTTACTGAAGCAGGTATCTGCTTCAGTAAAGGGCTTTTAAGCCGAAAGATCTCGCAGACTCCTTCGTTTATTTTTCCTTCGTGGCATTTATCTTTATTTATGGATTTATCACGTTCCTAACTTTCGTGATTCTGTTATACATATATATGTATATATATATATATATATATATATATATATATATATATATATATATATATATATATATATATATATATATATATATATTTCTACCATTCGTCAGAGTTGATCCCAGCACCTCTTTGCTAAGAGGTAAGGGAATAACCTAAAAAATCAAGACGTAAATATAGGAGGAAGTTGTCACTCACAACTCACACGGCACCAAAAGAGTTGCTTGGGCAGACTGCACACTTCCAAACCAGAGAATGACCCAAGTGAGGGTTTGATCCCATAAAGGAGGTAAGAAATGAAGTACAGTGCAGCAGCTAGTTTCATCCAATTTCCCAACCAAACAATGACCTAAGTACCTAAGTGATGCTAATGGAATCTAGTATTCACTTAGATGAGTAACGCCCTACTTTCTCACCTGAGAGGAGGTAAAAAGTAATTCTTATTTAACTCACGCTACTGTGTGTGTGTGTTTGTGTATGTATGTATGCATGTATATATATATTTATATATATATATATATATATATATATATATATATATATATATATATATATTCCAATTATCAGGAGAATAATCTTACCAGCAAGAAACTCAAATTTTCGACTCCTAGGTACAGTAAAGTGAAATGATCAGTGAATTACGTAGTAGGTAGTTAGTGAAATATATATATATATTATATATATATATATATATATATATATATATATATATATATATATATATATATATATATATATATATATATTCCAATTGTCAGGAGAATATCTTTACAACAAGAAAACACCCAAATTTTCGACTCCTAGGTACAGTAATGTGAAATGATCAGTGAATTATGTAGTAGGTAGTTAGTGAAATATATATATATAATATATATATATATATAATATATATATATATATATACATATATATATATATATAAATATATATAATATATATATATATATATATATATAATATATATATATATAATAATATACACACATATATATATATATATATAATATATATATATATAATATATATATATATATATAATATAATATATATATATATAGTAAATAATGGCCCTCATCAAATCATGGATTGCCAGATTCGGTAGAAGTCTTTTTCCCCGTCTGCTACAGACCTCCTTCTAAAAAGTGTTTATACTTAAAAGTATTTACTTCAGATGTTGATAGATATTTGTAA
>NC_061109.1:96621883-96624383 GCF_015104395.2 Macrobrachium nipponense | reverse complement strand
CTAAAAGTTTTGAAACTAAATTCCTCAAGTTAAAGATGATCGCAGATTAGTTTCTTACTCATAATTATGTATGTCTATAGACTGCATATCAAGTTACAAAATTTCCACGTAACTGAAGGTAACTGGCAACTCGGCAAGGTAGGTGGTGTGAGAGGGGTGTGAGTGGCAGACGTTACTCAGTATGCATCGTGACACCGCTCCGTGAGAAGTGTAGCGTCGTCTCTCCCTCTCGCTCCATCTGCTCGGTTGTACATCGTGCACGCACGTGGGTTGCAACGCCTTTGCCATTTTTCCGATCTACGCACTGCTCGATCCTCAAACCTTAAAACAAATTTGGGTAAAGAAGAACAATTCAATTTTGCTTATTTCTCTCTTTCCTGTTTTTCTGTGTGTAATGACCTTTTCATTGTTATCAGCACAATTGAAGGGGAACGTAGTACGTGTACACAAACGCATCGGAAAGTCAATTGTAACGTCTTAAACGCGATAGTTCTTTCGTAACGAGAAGAATCAGAGAATGCGGTGAACCCCGCCGGATTCCAACCGTCACGCTTAAAGCCCTGGGAATTTCAACTCTCACCGAGTATTGTCGGAATCTCAAGGAATTGGGGGAAAGATGCTGACTTCGGTTCGGATGTCTGTAGCTCATTTTCTTCTTCCTAAACGATAGGTTATGATGCCATTACATTATTTTCAATAATACTAGAAAGACATTTTAAAAAGACTTGTATCGCGGATAGACATTATAAGCGGAATGACTGTATATAAGGACATACGTGATAATAGGCCAATACTGCCACCGTTATTATAAAAAGCTAGTCTGATCCATCTTTTCATGCTGAATGCAGTATTAAAGAAATATTTGAAACCTTTTATTTTATAGAAATACAAAATTAGGGAAAACAGAACTGAACTGCGCCACGTTATTTTATTAAAAATTACATTATGAACAGCAAATCATCTAAACTTTTTAGTGTACAGTCTGATGTTACAATAGAAATTATTGTAAAATTCCACCCAGAACAAGGGAACATTTGAACCAACAGAAGCGTTTGACCGAAATAACGTTTATTAGTTGAAGATACTCTTAATCACAAATGGCAGTAAATATTGTAAGGAAGACAGTGTTTTCGTTTTTTCTTATCGTTCAAGGTTGGATCTTCGAAGCCAAAGCCACAGTAAATAGCTGATCTGACGCCGAATTCTTCCCGTATTTTGTGATAAGTTAACAGTTCCACTTTCGGTAAACTTAAATCGGATTTAATCGATAAGTATCTAAGCTGCTAAAAAGTGAATATGAGGGAGAGAGAGAGAGAGAATATTCGAATGTATATGTATTATATGTATCACTAATTGCTTGTATCCATGTATGAATGTAGTACTTGTGTGTGCACTAATTCACAAAAATTATCTAGATCGTATGAAATTTCAACATGAAAATTAAAAATCAGCACAAAAATCATACATGTTCCAGCATCTTTATATACAAGACTCATTAAAAGGAGTCCTGATATCCACCTTAGCTGTACAGCATGAAATCTTCACCTTCATAGCCAGGATTCCTGAAATCCCTCCCGCTTACAGGATCCTTTGTCGGAAAAATATATGTTGCGTCGTTGTTACAAAATTTTGTAATTTTTTTTATTCTAGACGATATTAAATTTCTCATATCACAGAATCTTGAGTAATAAGTTGATTTCTTATGTAAGTGAAATAAAAAAAACTAATTAAAAATACCTCTAAATCAAGAAAAAAAATAATTAATGGCAATATATTTTTAGTTTGGCGTTTGCCGAATATTAGGAATTTCGGCACTAGACCTGCCCCTGTGACTTTCCATTAAATTTATGACAAATTATGACCCAGAAAATGAAGAAGGGTAACTTATTACAAGACTGAGATCAGTGAAACATGGAAAGGTTTTAGCAAAAGAGTTGATGATTGAAGGATTAAACTTGAAATAGTGGCATAAAGAAATGATTTGACAAAAACTCTGATTTTTAATAAATGTAAGAACAATACATGCACACATGATATATATATATATATATATATATATATATATATATATATATATATATATATATATATATATATATATATATTGTAGGTATGTATGTATTAAGAGCATAGGGTATACTGACTATACGTTGTTTCATCCGTCTATAAAGATCAGGAATCGTTTTCTATACATAGGTTTTCCAATTACCGATCATATATATATATATATATATATATTATGCCAAGCTTATCGTTTAATACCCAATTCACTTTACCATGGGAATAAATGTTAAACACTTATTAGTCATAATTTATCTTGGGTGTAAGTTATTCCCCCCAAGTTCTAGTTAATTGGATATTAAACGATATTTGTCTTTCTGATCTTTGTGAACGTAAAAGGTCACGTGTATATAAGTGAAATATATATATATATATATATATATATATATATATATATATATATATATATATATATATATATCATATATACATATATTAT